>NC_092052.1:23325090-23625090 GCF_003086295.3 Arachis hypogaea
CCCAAGAGTATCGGAACACTTTATCCCAGGAAATGCGGCGGGTACTATATCCCATGAGTGTGTCGGGCACTATATTCCAAGAGTGTGATGAGCACTAAATCCCAAGAGTATGGATGCATGCCAGAGAGACAATATCCAGGTTAGCTACCGGATATGTCGAGTTCTGGCAATATAACCGATACGTGAGATCATGGCCAGTAGGACAGGTATGCATCATGTGCATTTGTATTATTTGTTTAAGTATGTATTTGTTTTGGTTTGCTTAACTACTTATCTGTTATTATCTGCTATCTGATCTATTTATTGTAACTACTATCTATACCTATGCTTTCCTTATCTATTTTGCCTATGTTTGTATCTGAGAGACCCCTGATATGGTGGAGGTGTGATGAGGGTTGTTCCACCCGGTGATTTGGAGGTTCAAAGGAGATAGAAGGTGAAGGATTTCATTGGAGCTAGAATCCCTTAGTGAGATCACCGAGATTTTTGGTTTAGAATTTATTTTAAGTTTGATCTGAATGTCGGAGTAATAGGAATGCCTCTGGTTTTCCTGGAATCTTATATATTATCTATGTGGATACCTTTACTATGCTGACAACTCCCAGTTCTCATTCCATACATATATCATTATTTTTCGGATGCATGTCGAAAGGCACCTCGTTGAGCATTTAGAGAACCTCCATGCAAGCAAAGAACTATCCTCTGGGCCTTTACTTTTTGTGTTTATAATGTATATATATATATAGTTTTGTTATCCTTTATATATCATCTTCGTGCAAACTTCTGCCCATTTTCCTCTGATTTTTCACCGTGGGAGTTACTTCACCGCTTCTGGGATTTGCTTAGAGGCACTATCATCTACTTTACTGCGATTTATTTTCCAGCTACTACCCAACAAGTAAGGCTTTTCTATCTTTTCATTTTACATTATGTCTCTATTTATTTTGTTATGGGAATGTGGTGGGTAATGTAGCTCCGCCACGAAGGGGGTTTCGAGAAGCTTTAGAGGGGTGCCACAGCCTCTTCGTTTAGGGTCTAGATTAGCTTCCCCTTTAATTTTTCTGGTTTTGGGACTTTAATCTATAGCTTGTAGGCTTATAGTGGTGGTGTCCCCAATTTGTAGGTATGGTTCGAAAGAGAGCTGAACCTCAACGAAAGCTCGTGTTTCCAGTTGGAGGGGTTGTTCGGAGATATTTCTGGTGCAATACTGATGTAGTGGGGACTCCTTTGTGCCTTGCAGATCTATAGAAATTGCGGGATGCCAATGCGATTTGTGGCAAGGGCCACCGTAGAGGGTCAATACGAACTCTCACTTCCTAATCCTCAAGAGCGCGTTTGTTACATGAACATGGAGGCGCGCTGGTTCCCGATTGGATGTAGGTTTACAAATCCATGTTCAATGTTGTAGGGGTTCATTTTTCCTTTTCTGATTTTGTCATCAGGCTCTTAAATCAGCATAGAGTCTCCCCCTCCACTACAAAAAAAAAAGGTCTCTTGGCACACTTTTTTTGGCCACGCTTTAGTGGTCAATGGCCATGCTTTTATGAGGGTGGCGACTGATTAGTGATTTGGCCACACTTTTTTTACCACGCTTTAGGAAAACATGCACGCTTTTATGAGGATGGTGACTGCTTAGTGATTAAGTCACACTTCTTTTTGCCACACTTCAAAAGGGTGGCCATAGAGAAAAACAGGCACGCTTTTGAAACGTAGCTAATTTGTCTTCCTATGGTCACATTTCTAAAGCGTGCCCATAACCTCTAATTATTTGGGCACCCTAAAAAAGTTTAGCGACAGAGTTCCCATAAAAAAAAATTAATTTCTCACCAATTTTTTCCAAGCATTTTAATTTTTCCAAACCCTAAACACTAATTTAATTTCCCACGAGAAGTGAGAACCCTTTCACTCACGCCGTCGAACACCCAGCCCTTGGTCATCATCACCGAGAACCTTCATCACTGAGAACCCTGGCACCCAGCCCTTTGTCGCACCCTCTCTCACAACCCTCATCGCACCCTCTCTCACAACCCTCATCACACCCTCTCTCAACCCTCTGTTGCAACCCTTCTCCTCAGATCTGCACTTTATCGCAAGCCTCCTCTTTGGATTCGCATTCTATCACAAGCTTCCACCTCGGATTCGCACTCTATCGGCGCTGCCTCCGTTGGCGCACCCTACATCGGCGCGCCCTCCCTCAACGGTTACTCTCTCGCAAAGGTGCTAGCTGAAAACAGCATCCATGACCCCTTGATTCTCGAAGCTTCCGACCGAATCGACGGAAGAATCTGGAAGGAAACATTCAGTGGCGTCTCCGTCGAGCTCGGTATCAGATGGATTGTTGGCATCAGTGGTACAGTGTCCAATCCTAGTTTAGGTTTTGTTTTCTAAATTTCTTGATTTTCTATTTTTATTTATTTTTCTAAACTTCTAATTATTTGATTTTTTTTTGTTAAACTTTAAATTATTTAATCTTTTGTTATGATTTTTTAATTATTTATTCTGATTCTTTTTCTGAGAATTTGTTTCTGTTTTGATCATTTTTATGATTTTTGGTTATGATTATTTATTGTTAGTTTTGATTATTTGTTTTGATTTTTCCTGATTTTGCTAAATGGAAGCCCTGTCATCAGTGGGATCTGCATTAAAAAACTATCAAGTCACTAACTACTGGTATATAAATTGTACTGATTTCTTATATTGGATTATATAAAATTTATTTCAACTTGGATAATGAGATTAATTCAGTATTCTTTTAATCTTAGTATATGAATTGTACTTTGTTATGACACATATGCATTTGTTCGAATAGTACAGATACTTGATACAAGGTTCGAGTGATATGATCATTTGTTATTTTGTTTGGTTATGACGTAAATTGTTTATTGGAATGGTTTTTGATTTTGTCTTTAATTTTTTGGTAAAGAGATACTAAATGGGGGTTTCTTGAGGGTGTGAGAGTCTTTGGTGCACCGCTTCCTAGAACGGTCTTGGTGCAACAATCTGTGATAAAGGTGTATTGAAAATTCTATGCAATATGTGAGTGCTCAATTCGTTTTTGTTTTTGTATTTGATTGCTGTCTAATGTAATTGAATAGTTAGCTAAGAGAGTTTCAATTGCAGGTAGCTCCATTAAATAAGTTTCAACCTTCAAAACATGTAATAGGCTTATGTACTGCTATTTGCATTAAAGTTCTGGGTAGTCTTGTGACAGTTAATGATGATATATTGATTTCATGCTTATTCATGCAAAAATTGTTAGAAAATTGATTGATTTGTAACATAATTGATAACCATGATCATCTTGAGAAATAAAGAAATATGATTCTGATGAGATTATTACAAGTTGTGCTCTTGGAGCAACTGGCTGTTGGTAGTTCTACCCCTTGCACAGCTTACATGATTTTGAAAATTTAAGCGAGAATATCAAGGTACCATAATTTCTTTTAGAGTTAAGTATTTTTTCATCCTTAACGTCTTGGGTTAAAGTCAAAATCATCCCCGACTTTTTTTTCTTATTAAAGTCATCCTCAATGTTAGTAAACGTTATAAAATCATCATTTTGTCCATAATAATTTTTGAAATAACATAAAGACCCTTTTCCTATTATCACTACCCACCACCCACCCATTACACCACCCCTTCCCACCTAAAACAGAAAAACCAAAATGAAGAAAAGGAACAAAAGAGGGAGAAGAAATAAATGGAAAGGAAGAAGAGGGAGGTGAAGGCAGGGAAGAGGGCGGCCACCGCCATCGCGTTATGACTGTAGGACTTGTCGCGATGGGCTTGTCGTTCTTCATCTCTCTCTCTCTGCAAGGGCTTGTCGCGCTGCTGTCGCTGGTGTTCCCCATCGCTGCCGTCGCTGGGGATCAACCGCTACGTCGTTGTTAGGACAATCGTTTACTGCTCCTCTCATCTTCTCTATGCATCCGTGGGCTTTCCCTTTGCCGTTGCGAGTCTAGGCTTTGGTTCCTCTCCCGTCATGCTATGCTTTTCTGCGCTGCCATCGCTAGAGTTTCAATCGCTCTATCGTCGCTGGGCAAGGGTTTCGTTGCTCCCCCATCATTGTTGTACACCTGCTCTGTCTCTACTATTGCTGTGCAAGGATTTCGTTCTTCCTTTTTTTATTTTATATTTTTTCAATTTTTGAAGAACATAAACATCATTTCTTTCTTTCTAATTTTTTTAATTTCTGTTGTTGCTGATTTTGGAACTAAAATTGTGGTTGATGATTGCTAAATCATTATTTAATTTGAAATTTCTGTTAAATTTATTTTGTGGTTTTTGCTATTGCTGAATTGTTGCATAAAATAAAAGGGTTTAGGTGGAAAAAAGGGGGTTGGGAGTAGTGGGTGGGTGTAGGGGTGGCAAACAGGCCTAAGCTCGTTGGGCCGGCCCGTGTAACCTACCAAAAAAGGTGGGTCAGGCTGAAAAATTGAGACTGTCAAAGAGAAAAAAATCTGCCTAACCCGCACCGCTTAAACCGCGGGCTTTGGCGGGGCGGTGTGGGCTTTCCCGCCGGGCTTAGTTTTTTTGGCAAAGGGGTATTTTTGCAAATTTTTTTACCAAAATCCAACTTACAAGAGTATGAAGATGAAAATTGAGTGTTTTGGATCATGTTTATGTTGCTTTGGAGACAATATTTATAATTATGTTTTGGATTATATTTATTTTGTTTTGGAGACAATATTTATAATTACAAAGACTTTAATATTTATGAATATAAAAAAATTAAATTTTTATGCCTTTAGAAACTATAAATTTATTAATATGGTTGTGAAATTATATATATTATTTAGTAGTTAATAGTAAAAAAAAAAGAGGAGTTTTGGCGGGCTTACCCCGCCAGCCCGCAGTTAGGCGGAGCGGGGTGGGATTTTAGGACCGCCTCACTAGGCAGGGCGGGGCGGGACGGGGAGGGACAAGCTTCCCTGATTGCCACCCCTAGGTGGGTGGTAGTGATTTAGGATGATGAACAGGTAATAGAGAGAAAGGTGTGATGGTTATGGGGCCAACGGTGATGGTTATGGTAGTAGTGGTGATGGTGATAAGGAAAGAGAGAGAGAGAGAGAGAGAGAGAGATGCGTAGCCATGGTGATGATGATGCAGAGGTTAGTGGTAAGGGTGGGGAGAGTTTTTTAATTTTTGTTTAAGGGCAAAATTCTCCGAAAAATATTGTTTATGGACAAAAGGATGATCTTATAATATTTTCTAATGTTGAGGATGATTTTAATAAGATAAAAAAAGGTCGGGAACGATTTTAATTTTAACCCAAGATGTTAAGGACGAAAAAAAATACTTAACCCTTTTTTTAAATAGTATATAATCTTTTGTGGAATGTTCAACGTGATCAATATTCATGTATTTTCTTTGTTTTGTGCAATTAACTTTGAAATATGTAAATGCATTAATCCAAAATTAAATATTCCTTTTATTCATGTGTCTTGCATTAATCAATCATACGATATATATGGATATATGCTTGATTTTTTTTAACCTACGTCAATTTTTTAGGTGGGGACTTCTTTTCTATTTTTTATCTAGCCAGCAAGATTGCCCCAAGTGTTATTTTTGTCGATGAGATTAGTATCACATTTATGTGTATTCCTTTTCTGTTATCTTTCTCTGTAAACTTTCGTGGTTTAATCTTTTTTTGTTGTCAGGTCGACAGAATGTTGGGAAGACATGAAACTCCTGCCGAACATGAGACTATGCATAAAAGAAAGAATGAGTTCATGATGAATTGGGATAGTCTGCGAACAAAAGATAAAGAGAGTGTACTTGTTCTTGCTGCTACAAATAGGCCCTTTGATCTTGATGAGGCTGTTATTAGAAGGTTTTCAAGAAGGTAAATATACTATTTTAATATCCTATTCTAAGTGCTAACTTCAGCCATTGGCTCAAATTTTCAATGGCTATGATTCATCGGGAACCTTGGATCATTAAGAACCAAAATATAGTTTGTCCCATTGAAGAAAAGCTCTTGTTATTCTATATAAGATTGTATAGTTTGTGTACTAATCGGTAGTCTTTCATCTTCAAACTTACAGATTTATGGTTTTTCCCTTTCTTTCATGCACTCTATTAAGGAGTTACTAAGTTTTGTGAATACTTGTATTACGCTTGAAAATGGTTTCATCATTGCTATTGTATACATTTTTGTATGAGAAAGCCCTTTCAATTTTTAGAGGGTTAAATGGAAATCCTTGAAAGTTCATGGTTTATCGCTGGCATGTTTACATTAATATTACTGATTGTCAGAAAATGTGGGTTTCTTTGTGTTTGGAAATGTCATTCCTATGCTAACATGTAACAAACTTGCCTAGTATGCAAGTTAGTATCAAATCTGATTTGCTCTTTTGCAGGTAGAATATGGTAATAAAACCAATAGTTTTATTGAGGACTATACTTGTTGGAGGGGTGCAACATTTGCTAAAATAGCCAGTGCAATGAAGGACGCAGGTGGTGTAAAAGTGGGTGCAGTTGCGGCTGTAATGACAGCAGCAACACCACAGCTGTGGCACGATCAAAACAAAAACAAAAGATGCTCCTCAACAGTCTCCAAAATAATGTATCTTTATTTGTTTTTGGATGTCATTATGTAGATTAGTTGAATCTTCCCCGAGTTTTATGAGAACAAAGAGAGCCATTTGCGGATTGTGATATTGACATATAGTGAATATAATAACCATTTCAAATGTTCTGTTAGATATGGAATCATGAAGTCTTAGATGAAGTTGTACACTCAACTGAATAGTGTTTAGATGTTGTAAATTTTACTTTGCAAAGTGATGACTTTGCAGTGAATTTTTTTCTTTTCTTTTTATTTTTTTAATTTTCCTTTGCTAGCTTATGTTTGTATTTTTATATAAAGTTTATTTTAATAACATAATTTATTTTTTGCATAATGATTAGTTATTTAATGTTGATTATGCTGGCTTCCATAATGTTGAAAGCAATATGGAGTGGCCTAGTGAAATGTTTATGTAGCTATTGGCACGCTTTATAAGCACAGCCATATTTTCTTGTAGTCATCAACAACCACGTTTACTAAGCATAGCCATATATCACCCTATTGGCATGCTTAAAAAGCGTAGCCGTATCTTTCCCTATCGGCACGCTTTTGAAGCTTACCCAAAACCAACCTTCTGGGCACGCTTCAAAAGCGTGGCTATATGTACATTTTTTGGTACGCTTTTAAAGCGTAGCTATAATATTACACATACGGACACGTTTTTAAGTGTGGCAATAGATGAAAGTGTGGCAAAAAAGAAAGGGTGCTGATAGATCGAAAAAAGCGTGGCGATAGAGCAATTGGTACACTCGCAGATGTGACCTTTTCAAAAGTGTGTTGATAGCTCAAAAAGCGTAGCAAAAAGCTATCGGCACGCTATTTTGCTCTTTTCGGCACGCTTTAAAAGCTATCATGTAGAATCGAACGGTCTCCGGAGGCTTCTGATCCTAGAGATTGTGCACGCAACTTTCGAGGCGTCGCGTCAGTTGACGGGAGGGGTTCATTAATTACTCCTGCGCGTGATTTTACCTGATTGCCCCTTGGCTTTTTTGTATTCACGCAATCACGCTCTTCGTAAATGCCTTCATTTCAAAGTTGTTTTAGTTACAAAGGTAACTTCGTTTTCTAAACTCCTCCCCATCATTTCCGTGCAAATTTCTACCCATTTTTCTCTGATTTTTCACTGTGGGAGTTGCTTCGACCACTTCTGGGATTTGCTTGGAGGCACTATCCCGTACTTTATTGCCGTTTATTTTCCAGCTACTGCCCATCAAGTAAGGCTTTTCTTCCTCTTTATTTTACTTTGCGTCTCTATTTATTTTGTTATGGGAATATAGTGGGTGACATAGCTCCACCGCGAAGGTGGTTTCAAGAAGCTTTAGAGGGGTGCCACAACCTCTTTGTTTAGGGTCTATAGTAGCTTCTCCTTTAATTTTTCTGGTTATGGAACATTAATCTATAGCTCGTAGGCTTATAGTGGTGGTGGTGTCCCGAATTTGTAGGTATGTTACGAACCTCAACAAAGGCTTGTGTTTCCAGTTGGGGGTTCATTGGAGGTATTTCTGGTGTAATACTGATGTAGTAGGGACCCCTTCGCGCCTTGGTGAAAAAGATCTACAGGAATTACGGGATGCAGGTGCGATTTGCGGCGGGAGCACCGTAGAGGGTCAGTACGAACTCTCACTTCTCAATCCTCAAGAGCGCGCATGTTATGTGAACATGGAGGCATGTCGGTTCCCGACTTAATGTGGGTTTACAAACCCATGTTCAATGTTGTACGGGTTCATTTTCCCTTTTCTGATTTTGTCATCAAGCTCTTAAAACGGTATAGCATTGCCCCTTCTCAACTGCATTCTAATAGACGGACAACTATTAGGTGTTTCGATCTTGTATGTGAATACCTCAAAATTTTGGCTATAGTGAAAGTTTTTTGTATTTCTTCCTCCTCACCATGCCACTTCAGGAAGACAAACATAAGAAGGGATACATGTCTTTTCGGGCGGTTCAAAACCGGAAGATAATCGACTTGTTTAAAGAGATATTTTAATATTTAAAAATTAATATTTATGGGAGTATTTTAGTCTTAGAATTAACTTAAAGAATATTTTAGTCTTAATCATTTTAAAAATTGAATTTTTAATTTATAATACAATTGAAAGCTACTATAAATTTTTTTATAATCCTTTAAAAATAACCAAACGGATTTATTTTTACAAAATGAAATAAAAGAGTTTTTTATGAACAAATTAAAAAGATATTTTAATTTTTTTGTAAACATAAAAAAAAGGATAATTTAGTAATTTCATAAGTAATGTCAAGAAATTTTAGTATAAATTGTATGTAACATATATTTTAGAGAACAGATAAAAAAAATAAAAAATTATGCATGATCCACATGTTTCAATACTTGTTTAATTATATAATTATATTAAAATTGATACTTATTTTTATATTATGTATAGTTATGGTCTCCGGCGGTCCTCCTCTTCAATTTTTTTTATCATTTCATGTATATTATTGTACTATCGTATAAATATATTAAAAATTAAAGTGACAATATCAACATAAAATATATGTTTTAGTTAAATAGAATTTGTATTTTATTCGAACAAAAAAATTATTAAATAGTTACTAGAGTTTTGTTATTATATTTTCTTTGTTATATATAATATAATGTGAACTTAGAATTAGTTAAACAGTTTTTGAAAGATATTAGTTAAGAGATTGAAAATAGAAAATTTAAATTCTTTCAATCTTTCGAAAAAAAGAAAAGGTTAAAATGTTTATAGTTAATTCATATTTTTTTTATCATAACTTTATGTAATGTATTTAGAAAACTTATTAAGGAAAGATTATTATGTGTTCATAACACGCAACAAAAAAAAGAAAGTAATCCTAAAGATCTATTTTGTACTTAAATTTTATTCGAAAAGCAATATAGATCTAAATATCTGTATGTGCATTAGTAAAAATCACTTTCTCCTTCGATGGTACGAAAGCACTATGCGTATCTACACTGAAACCAACCTTTATTGTCAACTCTTTCACTAATGAACATCTGATCTAAATTGAGAAACCACTTGCAACTCTTTACATGCCATAAAATTCTTCTCCAAGAATTAGGCTCACATACATTTATGTGTATAGAAGTAAAGAAATAAAATACTTGTGTGTTATTCTCATCTTTTTCTCTTCTACTCTTGGCATACATACACATAATATAAAACTTGTTACTGATTTTAAATTTGAATCTCAATTCAAATTTAAATCATATCTTATTATTTTAAACTTGAATCTTTAAAATTTATGAATCATATCATAACTCATTTTGAAACAAAATCAATTAGGATCTCATCCAAATATAGAATTCAAATTTAGAAATAGAATAACTAATTATTTTCAAATTTTATTTAATATTCTCAATTATCATACTATTATTATATTCTTGGTACTAGCAAAGAATATAATAATATTTCACTTGAATTAATATAATTATTTATTTGATCAAATCAAAATAATAATTAAATAATTTTACAGCAAAGATTAGAGCACTCATTAGTGTGTGATCCCATAGGTTCAATACTAAGTGGATAGTAAATTAGTCATACTAAATTTACTAATCAATAAGGTTGGCATCTAGCAACACTCCTTAATGATCCGATAGTATGAAGTAATATATTTTTATTAAGAACCTAAGAAAAACAAATTATAATTTCTTCCATCTTTCCAGCTCTTGGTTAACCCTTAGAATATGGTTTAATTGTCAAACTCTAACTTGTTACCATTATTATAATGAAGTGTGAATGACTTAAGAAACTCATTTCTTCATTCATTCAATCCCTTGGCCAAGGTTTTATTCATCTTAGTCATTATAATCATAGAACTCAAACTCTTTATTGAGAGTTAACGGATTCTTTATAGACTAATAATTAATTCTACAAGTATTTAAATCATACCCAATGTCCATTTAACTAGCACCCTAGGATATTAGATATCCGGAATTAAAGTATAATAAACAAGGTTCTGAAAACTAGACCGGACCGGCCGATTCACCTGCAAGACTATTCTGTAAAAAATCGATAAAAAACTGGCCGAACCAGTGGTTAATCGCCAAACCGGCCGAACCGGTCAGATTTTAGCAAGTGCCAGTTTTCCCACCCAGCCACCAAACGGCATCGTTTTGACGCCTTTAACAAAAAAAAAGAAAAAAGGGCTGAAATTCTGAATGAATTTGACCGCTACTAAGTGAGCCACCTTCTCCCAAGTCCCAATCCTAATTTCCTCTTCGAAGACAGTCAGCTCCAAGACTCCAACAAACGCCACCATCACCTCCAACAAACGCCAGATCGAAGCGTCACTGTCGCGGACGAGGAAGCTGTCACCGGTGTTGTTGTTTTGATCTCTGAACTCTGAAGCGTCTGGAGTTGGTGTCGTCTGGTCGTCAGCTTGTCATCCTGGTCATCGGTGTTGTTTGGTCGTCGTCGGGCATCTGGTCGTCGTCGTCTGGCCTTCTGTGCTCTTCCGCGGTGAGTACTCTAACATAACATCTTTGTTTTTCAATGAATTTTTTTATTTGGTTTTGACGTTTGGTGACAAAACGGTATGAACTGGGTTGCTGACTTGCTGATGTTATTGAGTTCATGGGTTTTTGGTTTTTGGTTTTTGTTTTCAATTGATTTTTTATTCAGTGAGAAATTTAGGGCAGATTTCAGTTTAGAACTTTAGATGTAGAGTTTTTCAGTTTTTTTTTCTGAGTTTTTGTTCTGCTTTTCAATTTTTTTTAATTTGTTAATTATATGAATTAAAGGTTCTGTAATTTTGAATAAATTTAATGTAAATTCAATGTTAGAATTTTGAATTTTGAATTTTGAATTTTGGTATATTGAATTTTTCTATATAATAATAATAATAATAATAATAATAATAATAATAATAATAATAATAATAATAGAGGGCAGATTTGAGTTCAGAACTTTAGTTTGGATGCTGAGTTTGAATTTTTCTGTTTTGAGTTGGATTGTTACTTATATGATTTTGAATCTTACTTATATGCTTAGTTTTCTGTTTTTGGATTTTTTGACTTTTGATGCTGAGTTTTCTATTTTTGGATTCTGGATTTGTGTTGTTGAATATTTGATTGGAAGGCTTTTGTTAAATACTTAATTGGAAGTATGGTATTGCTTTTGTTCTTTTCTGTTACATGAACGCTTGTGTTAGGTTTATCAAGTATGCTATTGCTTTTCCTGTTTTGTTCCAAGCTGAAGCCCTGAAAGCTATGTTGAAGAAGAATAAAATGGACTAAAGAAATGAGCCATTGCAAGGAGTTCAAGTTGCATTCCTTCAATAATTTAATAAATGAGCCATTGACAAATAAAAACAAAAGTTGTTGAAAAAAAGAAAGGTTTACTTAACATGATTCGAAAAACACATTTTAACATTATTATTAATAATACAAGATTTAAAATTTTGCATTTTAATAAATACAGAATAAATATATTAAAAATTAAATTTTATATTTTTTTCTTATAAAAAATTTCTTTAACATGTTAACTAAAATATTAAAAAATAAGAAGAAAAAGAAAAAGATACTTATTTTATTTTATTTCATATATGCACAGTATTCTAGTTTGACCTAAAACAATAGAATCTATGTCCTGATGAAGTTGCTGAGTTTCAAGGCTTTCGGGCTTTTGAGCGAGTGGAGGAGAAGGACATGCAAAGACGCTCTGACGCCCAAATTAAAATAGATCTTTAGAGGACGAGTTTTTAGGGTTTTAATGAGTCTTACCTTGGGGGAGTCCAAAACTTCCCTTATATGGGTATTTTCTCGATCCTTAGAGATCTTCTAAATGGAAAAAAATATGATGCGCTTCTATGATTGGTGGAGTCAAGGCGGATCAAAAGTTCCCATGCACTTTGGACTGAAGAAACCAAATTGGGCCTAAGGGCCAGGTCATCGTTGGGCCTTTAAGGCCAAAACCTGAGTCTGCAACAGTGCCTCTAAACGCGATGTGTCTGGCCTAGGTAGAGATATCACGTTTTGGCGGACCTAGTTTGAAACTGCTTCCTGGGAAGTCGTGTAGAATCAAACGGTCTCCAGAGACTTTTGATCCTGGAGATCATGCACGCAACTCTCGAGGCGTCGCGTCAATTGACGTGAGTGGTTCGTTAATTACTCCTGCACGTGATTTTACCTGATTGCCCCCTTGGCTTTTTGTATTCACGCTCTTCGTAAATGCCTTCATTTAAAAGCTGTTTCAGTTACAAAGGTAACTTTATTTTCTAAACTCCTCCCATCATCTTCGTGCAAACTTCGACCGCTTCTGGGATTTTCTTGGAGGCATTATCTTGTACTTTATTACCATTCATTTTCCAACTACTACCCATTAAGTAAGGCTTTTCTTCCTCTTCATTTTACTTTGCGTCTTTGTTTATTTTGTTATGGAATGTGGTGGGTAACGTAGCTCTGCCGCAAAGGTAGTTTCAAGAAGCTTTAGAGGGGTGCCATAGCCTTTTTGTTTAGGGTCTAAACTAGTTTCTCCTTTAATTTTTCTGGTTTTGGAACTTTAATCTGTAGCACATAGGCTTATAGTGGCGCTGGTGCCTCCCAATTCGTAGGTATGATACGAGGAGAGCTAAACTTCATTAGAGGTTCATGTTTCCAGTTAGAGGGGTTCCTTGAAGGTATTTTGGTGCAATAAATACTAATGTAGTGGGGACCCCTTCGCACCTTGGTGAAAAAGATCTATAGAAATTACGGGATGCTAATGTGATTTATGGCAGGGGCGCCACAGAGAGTCAGTATGAACTCTCACTTTCCAATCTTCAGGAGCGCATTTGTTACGTGAACATGGAGGCACGCTAGTTCCCGACTGGATGTGGGTTTACAAACCCATGTTCAATGTTGTAGGAGTTCACTTCTCCTTTTCTGATTTCATCATCAGGCTCTTGAATTGTTGTAGTGTCGCGCCCTCTCAGCTCCCTTCTAATAGATGAACAACTATTAGGTGTTTCGATCTTGTGTGTGAATACCTCAAAATTTCGGCCATAGTGAAAGTTTTTTTGTATTTCTTCCTCCTCAGCATGCCACTTTAGGAAGACAAACAAAAGAAGGGGTATATGTCTTTTCGGGCAGTTCAAGGCTGCAAGATAATCGACTTGTTTGAGGATTCATTCCATTTGTTCAAGGAGGAATACTTTAAGGTGAGGCCAGCTAGGGGGCATCATCTGTTCTGGTTGACCCTTGAGGGTGAACGGAGGTTACCTACCTACTGGAAATATGAAGCCATGGCCGATTATATAGTGAAGGTAACTTATAAGGGGTTAAGTTTGGAGAGTAAAAATATTGTTGATATGTTGACGGTCTTTTTGGGAGTAGACCGTTAAATTCCCGACACATGATGGGTGACCCGAAAGCTAATCACCAGTATGTAGGTAGGTTGCCTTTTATTTTGTTTCTGCATTCTTTCTTTTGGTTCTTTTCAGTGTCTCATTCTGACAAGCTTCCTTTCTTGCAGTTGATATGGCTAGCGGTCTTACAACCATGGAGAATCTTATGGCTGCCTTCCTCGAGATCGAGGATGAGGAGCAGTTGTAGGTGCAGGTTGTCCCACCTTCTGTGTTAGTGAGGGATCGCAGGAAGTAGCTACTTCCCAGGTCAAAGATGATCTTCATGAGATCACGCCTTTTTCACCCCGGAAGAAAAGAAAGGTCAAGGCAACTGGAAAAGGAAAAGAGGTTGCCGTCCCTTCCGTGAAGGAGAAGGACTTTGACGCCCCAGCCTTCGTTGACGAACACCTATTGCTGGGGACCGAGGAATACTTTGCAGACTATGACCTGACTGATCATGCAAAGTGGGTATACCGCTTCTTGCTTTGGTCTGCGACGGTGGTATGCAAGACGGAGGTGGTGTTGGGGCAGTTGCAAGTGTTGGATGGCAAACTTCGCCAATCCCAGGCTGGTCTGGTGATTGCCCGATCGAAGAAGAAGGCGGCCGAGATTGCTAGAGCTATGGCCGAGAAGAAGGCCAAGGAGGCTGGGGAAGAGATATAGTGCCTTACTGATCTCAAGACATTGTTGAGAGTGGCGGTTGCTAAGGAGGAGCGTCGGGCTGAGGAGGCTGAGAGAAAATCGAAAGCCGCCGAGGATGCCACGGATGTTTAGAAGAAAAGGAATAAGGAGATCGTGAAGAACATAAAAGAGGCTATCTCTTCTACCGAAGAATCCCTGAATTTGATGTTTCTCGAGTTAGCACCTGCAAGACTATCTATGATGGACAAATCGTGGATCTCAGATTCGAGAAGAAAACTTAATTTTTATTTGTATATGTTAATTATGTGCCCGATGGGCCGACTTTGTATGCTTCGAATGTATGCCCCAGGGGCCAAACATGGATATTTTGGTTTGAATTTCGAATCTGTTTCTATAGCATATTGCTTTATGTTTTGCATCGAACTTCGCTTTGGGTATCCGCTTTTAGGGTGTTTTTATTTTGGCTTCCAGATTGATCAATCCCAGGATACCGTGCGAGTAAGTCAAAAAACAATAGAGATTTAATTTAAAGGATATGTAGGTAACTGAACACAAATGTAAGAGAGGATAAACTTTAAAAAAACTTTTGGGCCTCGTTAAAACCTTCCTTTGGCCTTAGTGGGTCCGAAGGTGAGGAAAGAGTACCCTTTATTGAGTAAATCAATAAATAATAGGAGAAAAAATATAAATAATTTGACATTTACTGTTAAGAGTAGAATTCCTTGAGGTTGATGCGTTCCAAGTACTCGGAATGGTGGATCCGTTGAGCTTTTCAAGCTGGTAAGCTCCTTTTTCGCATGCTTCTCAGACACGGTAAGGACCTTCCCAATTTGCCACAAGTATCCCTTCCCCCGGCTTCCGAGTTCTTACATCGTTTCGGTCGAGCACCAGGTCCCCCTTCTCGAAAACTTGCTTTTTCACTTTCTTGTTGTACCTAAGTGCCAACTGTTGCTTGAGGGGTGTTTCTTTAAAGTGGGCTAGTTCCCAGTCTTCATCCACTAAGTCTTTTTCTACTTCTCAGTTGAAAGTCTTGAGGAGGAATCTGGGACTTGGCTCTCTGATTTTCACTGGGATTACTGCTTCTGTGCCGTAAGTCAGACGGAAAGGCATCTCTTCAGTTGCAAATTATGGGTTGGTGCGGTACGGCCAAAGAACTGAGCTGAGCTCATCCACCCAGTTGCCTTTCTTTTATTCCAATCTCTTCTTGATGCCTTTCAGAATTACTTTGTTATCCCGTTGGCATGAGGATGCTCAATCAAGGAAAATTATTGCCAGATTCCTAACGCTTCGAGAAAGCTATGGAACTTTTTTTGTCGGCAAACTGGGTGCTATTGTTGGATATGATGACTTCCGGTATGCCAAAGTGGTTAATCACATGTCTCCACAGAAACTTTCTGCATTGGATGGTCGTTATAGTGGCCAGAGCTTTGACTTTGATCCATTTGGTGTAGTAGTCAATGGCTACTATGAGGTATTTGATTTGCCTTGGGAAAGTAGGGAATGGGCCCAAGAGATCGACTTCCTAAAATGCAAATGGTCGAAAACCCGAGATAGATGATAATTTTTCAACGGGGACTTTGTGAAGGTTTCTATTCTCTTGGCACTTGATGCACGATTTGACGAGTTGCATTGAGTCGTGGACTATGGTCGGCCAGTAATAGTTGGCTTTTACTAACTTTTAAGCTAAAGCTTTTCCTCCTATGTGGTGGCCGTAGCAGCCCTCATGCACTTCTTTCATAACATACTTTGTTTGGTTGAAATGGTAGCATTTCAGGACTGGTTGAAAAATATCCCTCCGATACAGAGTTCCCTGGATTATGGTGTATTTAGCGGCCTCGCTCTTCAATCGTTTTTGTTCGGCCAGGTTTCCAGGGAGCTCACCTTCCTCTAAGAATCATTTGATCGGGGTCGTGCAATCGGGGGTTCTTTGTAGATCTAGAATCAAGGCCACTGTACCGATAGATCTCTGATTACCTCATGGATGAGGGAGTAGATTTCTCCTGAGGATTTTGTGCTAGCCAGCTTTGACACTAAGTCTGCCCCAATATTTCTTTCCTCAGTTTTCCCTGCGTTAACATGAAACTGAGGAACTTTTTGGCCTCCTTTACGAAAGCGCACTTTGCCGGGTTCAAGCGCATTCTGTGTTGTCAGAGGGACTGGAACACTCATCGCAGGTCCTCTAGCAGAAATTTCGTGCTTATGGTCTTTTCGAGCATATCATCAATGTAAATCTCTACCATTTTACTGATCTGATCTTGGAAGACCTTAGTCATGAGCTGCTGGTACATGGCCCCGACGTTCTTCAAGCCGAATGGCATAACAGTGTAGCAGTAAATGCTGTTTAGCGTGATAAATGCTGCTTTTTCTTCGTCAGGTTGATGCATTAGCATTGATGAATCCATATTTTACGATATATTTTGGATTGATTTGAACGAATTTCATCACATAAACCCACATTTATTCATCTAAATAGCATAGTTTCATGATTTCTTCCTAAATTGTGCTTGAAAGTGAAAACATGCTCTTTTGTGCTTAATTTAGCTAAATTTTATTCACTTTAATCCCATTTGGTGTTTCGATGTATTTGTTAAGTAATTTTAGGTTTCCAAGGCAAGCATGGGTTGAAGAAGTGAGGAAAGGAGCATGGAAAAGGGAAGAAACCATGAAGAAATGGAGTTTGAAAGTTCCAGCACCCGTGCGTACGCACAAGGAAGATTTGCGAGTGATGCGTACGCATGACCCGAATCACGTGAGCTCATTAATACAAATCGTTGGGGGCGAATTTTGGGCCTTCATAACCCAATCTAACCCATTTCTGAAGCTATTTGAGGCCAAAGTGAAGAGGAATGAAGGGGGAGAAATTAGGGTTAGTTTAGCATTATGTAGGTTGTTTTCTAGAGAGAGAAGCTCCCCCTTCTCTCTAGAATTAGGGTTTCTTAGTTTAATTTCTTGTAATTTCTACTTTCAATTCTTGTTTTTATTTACTTTTCCTTGTCATTTATTGTTATTGCATCTTTTTTCTTCTTTATTTCTCTTGTTAATTCTTTTATTTTGTCACTCTTTATGTTTATGACACTTTGTTAATTTTAATTTCAATTAATACAAATTTATGTTTCCATGTTGATTATTGCTTTCTTTAGTTGTTATTATCATTTTCTTGCTTTTGGTATTATAGAACTTATTTTTAATGCAATTTAATATCATTTTATTTTTATACACACCAAGTGTTTGATAAAATGCTTGGCTTAGTTTTCACTTAGTTTTTCCTCACTCTTGACTTGAAATTGATGACTTTGGTAATCCTTGAGTCATTGATATCTATTCTTGTTTGATATATTAGAGTAGTTAGTTGATTTAGTTTTCATTGACTCTATGTGACCCTTAGTGTTGACATAGGACTTATGGATTAAAATTAACTATGCCTATTTGACTTATCTTCGATGTAAGGTTAACTAAGTAGGATTACCTCTTCATAATCATCATGTGTTTGTGGTCAATGACTGGGATAGGTAACCTTAGCTCTCAATTACTAGCCAAGAGGTTTCTTGCATTTGAATTTTCCATGCTTTGACTTTTATTGTTTTAATGTTTAATTTCTTGCATGTTAAGCTTTTCACACTCTTGGTTGAGAAATTGGGTGTTTGGGTGAAATTGAGTGTGGATGTCCATTCTGCATTGTGTGAGGATTGTTATTTGGTTTGGTTTTCCTTGACTCTAAGTGACCCACTAGTCTTGACTTAGGACTTAGGGATTGGAATCAATTATGCCCTTTTGACTAATTCTCAAGTAGGATTGACTAATTGGGATTAATTCTACACAATTGTCATGTTTGTGGTCCACAGCTAGGATAGGAATCCTTAATTCCCCAATTCTCACCAAGAGTCTTCTTGCATTTAATTTCTTGCATGCATCTTTATTTTATTGTCATTTCCATTTCTTGCCTCTCATAACCAAAACCCCAAAAATATCCATAGCCAATAATTATACATTTCATTGCAACTCCTAGGGAAGACGACCCGAGAGTTTAATACTCTCGGTTTATTTTGTGTATTGATTGTGACTATTCATTTGATTGATGGTCAAATTGTCGGGTTAGGACTATACTTACAACGGCAATTCTAATTTTTTATGGAAAATTCCTAACTCATGCAATTTGGCCGTTATCAGGCATCTGATTGTAACCAGAGTGAGCATCCATAAAGCTTAGATACTTGTATGCAGAAGCTGAGTCAACCAAGTTATTAATGCTGGGCAGTGGAAAAGAGTCTTTGGGAAAAGCTCTGTTGAGGTCTGAGTAATCCACACACATCTTCCATTTTCCGTTAGACTTTTCTATCAGCACCACATTTGATAGTAGGTCGAGTAGGTAAGTTCCCGGATGAACCCGTCTTGAAAAAGGCTAGTGGTCTGCTTCTTAACCTCGGCTGCCTTGTTTGCTAACATCTTTCATCGCTTTTGGGATACAGGCTTCATTTCTGGCTTTATGGCAAGCTAATGGGATATGAAACTAGGGTCCACCTCTGGCATGTCGGCGGGAGCCCATGCGAATAAATCCCCATCCTCTTTTAAGATGGCTGTTAGGGGGCCTTGAGCTCATAGGGCAAGTTCCAATTGAGGAAGGTGTACTCTTCTTTTGTATCGCCTATCTATACCAGCTCAAAATCCCTTTCTGGTTCTAGCTGGGGTCGTTCTTCTTGCATCTAGGTCGGTGACAAATATTCCTGCGGCGTCCTGAGATTTTTTTTTTGCAAGGATAGGCTAACGTTGTTGCAGGCCATTGCAGGTTCTGCATCACCATGGATGGTACCAATGGTGTCGTAGTCTGCCCAAAACCTCATGATTAAGAAACATATGTCTCTATTTAGTACTGCTACTCTGTTTTTCCTATTTGCTGCTAGAACCATCCTAGGGAATAGTGTTGATGCCATCAAGAAACTGTTAAAGCTGCTGTTGATGAGTCTGATATTGCTACTTCAATTCTGGTGTGTTCTTTTTCTTGATTACAGTCTATTTGCACATTCTATTGCCACTGCCACGTTTGTTTTGATTTAATTCTAGTATATACCCTGCTTTGAATTTTTCAGCAAGGTTCAGAAAATCGGACCGGTCATCAAACTGCTCTAGTCACTGGTTTATTGGTTTACTGGTCTAACCGGTTCAACCAATGGTTCAACCGAAAAAACCATTTTAGAATAGAATAATAAATAAATTATAAATACACATCCTAAAATATAATTATAGTCTGATATAAATCTTAAAATATCTTCGAAATTTAAAACACTACATAAAATATCATCAACCAAATACATATGATCTTATCAAAATCCAAACTCAAAAGTTAAATAGTAATAAAAACATATCTAAATATTAAATCCCAACATCATGGTTTATCAATCATCAAAATCCGCAAGTACTTGTTGCAAAATCCTTCCTTTCTTTCCTTGCTTCAGCAAGACCTTGACTCACAAACGTACCCTAAAGATGAATGATACATTTCAATTCCAATAAACCATGTGTCCTTTTCTTTTAATACCAGAAGTTATTGGTATCGATTATATTTATTTAATAAATAATAAAACACTTTCTAAAAGCTAAGTCCATGCAAGAAAACCTCTTTGACACTCAAGGCTGCTCCACCTCTTGAATCACCATCTAGCTTTGTCAAGATTGCACCTGTTATTCCAATCTCAAGATTGAAAGTAGTCACCAAAGCTGTTCACAGAAAATCTCATAGTCAGGTAAAACAGTATTCCAAAACCAAAGAAAAAGATGATTAATACGTGACAGCCACAAATTTAGAATCAATTAATCAATGTGTTATTTTCATTTTATTTTATATAAAGTAAACCATATTTCATATTATCTGAAAATTAAAAATTCATTTCTGTACCCGCTGCTTCTTGTCCTGTCATGGCATCCATAACTAGCAAAACACCAAAACAATACAAAATTGCAAAACACCAAAATTGCAAAGCAACAAAATACCAAAACAATACAAAATTGCAAAACACCAAAATTGCAAAGCAGCAAAACACCAAAACAATACAACATCAACATTAGGTGGAATCAGAACCATACATTCTAACATAGAAGATGAAAGCTTGAAAGTTGAAACAAAGAAGATGAAACAGAGGAGTCATTCACCTGGGTGCTGACGAAGCTAAGACCAGCGACGACGAAGGGAGAGGCCAGCGAAGACGAAGCGGCGGTGCTGAGGAGCAGGCGACGGCGATGGCGCTGCCAACCTGAGGACCGCGGGGACGCTGGGAGCCTGGGAATGCTTTAGAAGGGGCTAGGGTTCACCGTTCACGTCTGGAGTCTGGAGTGAGACTGAGATGAATGAACGGGGGAAGAGACCACGCGACGGTGGTGGCGGTCACGACCTGCAAACCCCGGCGACGGCGGTGGCGACTGGGCTGGGGTTTTCGAATACTTCAGAGGGCTAGGGTTACTGGGTTAGTGAGAGTCTGAGACAGTGAGAGTGTGAGAGTGAGACTGCGATTTGGGAATGGGGAAGAAGGGGGGTTCCAAGTGGTAACGGGTCGGGCGGGTCGGGTTTCATGTTTTTTACTTTGTAAAACAAGAAAAACAGCGCCGTTTAAGTTTTTTAGAAGAACCAACCGGTCACCGGTTCGGTCCAACGGCCGGTTTTCAACCGGTTCACCGGTTTCTTTGCAGTTTTCTTCCCACCGGTTAATATAGGAGGACCGGACCGCATGCATCACCGGTTCGTGGTTAAATCGGTCGAACCGGCCGGTCCGGTCCGGTTTTCAGAACCTTGTTTTCCAGGGCTGTGTTCACTTTCCATTCTTATTCAATTTGAATTCTCTGTTCTGTTGTAACTATCATTACCTTTGTGGGAAGTGCAGCTGCTGTTGTGAGTTCAGACTAAGTGGAATTGTTAAGTTAAATAATACACTTGCGACATCGAGGTATGGGCTTAATTTTAAATGGTTTCAATTTAAGAATACATATAAAGCTTATCGAATAACTGCAAATAGGTTTAATTGTTGTGAGTAATTGATTGATTAAATGAATGTTAAATTATGACTGTGAAAATGTGAGTGGAATTGTTGATTTAGTGATATTGATTGATTATGTGGATCGTGAATTATTTGACAAATAATTACTGTGAATTCTGTGTGAGTACCTTGCAAGGTAGCATTTACTGTTTATCAATTAATAATTATACAAAAGAAAGTTCTGTATTTATTCATATAAATCATCTAACTGATTTAAACATGAAATGAGAGGCTCTCTAGTTGAATGTATAGAAGAAATATTTGGTCCTGCCCAAGATCTATGAAATTTAGGAAGTTATGTATGATATTTCTCAATGCTTCAATACTGGTTTTACCACTACTTAGTACTTACAGATTAAGTCATCACATAATATATATAGCCAAGTATTTGTCATACAGGTTAGCAAGTGCCACTTAAATTTGAAACATAAGGTATGTGTTGTAATTTTTACCATCCTTAAGGCAACTAGGGTCTCCTGATAAGCTAAATAACTGGAGGGAATATATCATACATGCTCTAAATATAATTACAAATTTCTTAGGTTGTTCTTGATTGTTGTCATTCATGTTATTAACATACATGAATAAAGAAATAAGTAGCTGCTTTACATCAGTCATAGGTTAAAGTCAAGGAGTGATTTAATGATAGAGCTAGTCTATTTAATCATTTATAACTCAGTATAAAAGAAATTGAAATAACAAGAGTTGGATGCCTACAAAAACTTAGATGAAGGTTGTCAAATTAGAGGATACATTAATTTGTTTGGTAGATACAATGAACTAAATTTATTTATTGAATTTTTTAGTTGAATTTTGTTACAAATGCTCCACTATTATTCACGTACTCATTCTGGGGATTGACAAGGCTAGAAAGACAATAATGCATATTTCGAATGCCATATTTTTACAAAATTGTTGAACTTTGTTATGTTTTCCTGAGTTGCTGAATACATTAACTTTACAGACTTTGCTGGAGAGGATGAAGTCAGTGTACTCAAACATAGAAAGCCTTCCTCCTGACCGAATCGTTCTAACTGTGGGGTTGAATATCGATCGTATTGAAGCTGCAAATAGGAAACTTGTGTTCTGGGACTTGGGAGGTCATGTATGGGCATATGTTAGAGGGATGAATGATTAATAAAAATTGAATTGAATCTTGCTTGTTCTGTATCTTGTTTTGGATTAATTAAAATGAATGATGGAATTTTTATTGTTGTTGAAATTTTTGTTGTTGTTGAATATTCATTCGATTAAAAAGAGAAAAAAGGAACTAAAAGAAAAAAGAAGAAAGTTAGTGTATTTGTTGTTGGCCTGTTGCTGATGTGATGAGACGATGATTTTATTGTTTACATGAATATTGCTTTGGTGAATGGTGATAATTGAAATTAATTCTTGTATGTTTTATTAATCATGAACTAGTGAATTTTTGTTATTGCATTGAGTTCAATTGTTGAATTTTTGCTCTTATACTCTGGCTATTTCTTATCTTGATGATGATGAGTTTGAAGAATTTCTCCCAGGACCTCCTCCTGCTGTTGATAATGAAGATGGTAATGCAGAAGCTTGTGAAACTCGTGAAGATTTTATGATTGATGAATAATAGAGTGACTATTAAATACTTATTTAGACTTTAGTTAATTAGTTGTTCATTATAGTAGTTTGGTTGGTTTATTTGCTACTTAATTTATTTTAGTTGCGTATAAACTTGTATGTTGTGAATTTGTGTTTTAATTTGAGTTGTGAATTTGTATTGAGTATGTGACTTTTGACTTGTTATGGTGTATATTAGTTATAGTCCAATGGATAATTTGGTTTATTTGAGATTTATTTCATTATTTGTAAAATTAATTTCTGCTATAAAAAATTAATTTTTATATTTTACGAGTTACCTTTACATTCCGTCTTACGATTCAATGAATTACGATTAAAGAAATTGTTATAAAATAAATATTGTACTTTTGTAACTAAAAGAATGAAAAATGTTACAAAATCAAGTTATATTTTGTAACTAAATTTTGTGATAGGAAAATTTATATTGTTATGAAAAATATTTTAAAGGTCCAAATTGTTACTACTTTTGTAACAAATTTTAGTTTTTGTATTAAAAAAATTTGTTACAAAATATTACTTTGAATTGTAACAGTTCTATTTTTTGTTACAAAAACTTTTTGTAACGGGACAAACTACAACGGCCCCTTTTTGTTATTACAAATTCTTTTTGTTTCAAAATTCCGATTTTTTGTAACAATTTTTTTATTACAAATATTACTTTTTCTTGTAGTGTGGGTCCAAAATGGGCCTAAGACCAAATCTAAGCCCACAATTAATAAGAGCTTCAGCTCTTCTCCCTCTTCACTCAAATGAAAACACGTTGAAGCCATAGGTAAAGGGGAGAAGGAAAGAGCAAAACCCTCACTCAAATTTCAATTTGCCATAACTTTTGATTCGGAGCTCCGATTGAGGAGCCGTCAGTAGCCACACGTTCATCTCAGAATCTTCTACGAAACCTATCAAATAATTTGGTAAGAAATTCAAATTTTTACCCAAATTTTTCCTTCTCAGTTTCGAATTTGGGGGTGTTGGAATTGAGAATTTATATGATTTTGGTATTTTAAGTTCGAGTTAGCTCGCGAGAATTAGCGGATTTTGTTCAGTTAAGGCATGAGTAAGGTAAGGACCCCAAGCCCCTTGTTGATTTGTGAATTAACAAGCTTGAATGTTGATTATAGTGATATATTGTGGGATTAGATAAAATACTATTGATTTGGAGCACATTGATGATGTTAGAAGATTGAGTGTTGGATCTTGGTGGCTGGAATTCAGTTCGGAGAGGTTTTGGGGGCTGTGAATTTGTGCGGAACGGTGCTAATTGTGGTGTTCCGAGCCTTATGGTAATCGGCCAAGGCATGGTTTCGGTTTTTTGTAACTAAAATATAATGTGTCGTGAAAATTTAGGCTAGTTAATTGTAAGATAGGATTGAAATGTTGCTGTTGTTGATGATTGTGATTGATTGATCTGCACAAGGATTAGTGAGTTTGAGTTTGTTGTTGGTGCCATATTGGTTGTGGTGTTGGTATTGTGTTTAATAGAGATAATTGATGATAAATTTGATAATGATAATGATGATGATGTATATTGAACTTGAATAGCTGGATATGATAATGATGATGTATATTGTTGTATATTGTATCGAATTAAATATGGAATGGCTGATTTGGTTGTCATTTGGCATGAGGAAGTTGATGGGGGGTGTGTGTGTGTCGTATGGAGTGAAATTGGTGTCATATAGAAATGAATTATTGTGTAGGAGTGATTATATATGTGAAATTGGTGTCATATGGAGTGAAATTAGTGAGAAGTGTTTGGACTTGGCTTGATATGGTTGGGTAAGTTTTAAAAAGGGTTGAAATGGAATTGTTGTGAAAATTGAGGTTTAGAAATCTGAGAATTTTGTGAAAAGTTAATTTTTGGCCAAACTTCGACGAGCCATAACTTGGCTTCCGAACCCTCGATTTTCTTCAAATTTGTTTTAAATGAAAATTGGGTCTGTGAGATTTATGTTGTTTGAATAACGGGTGAAAAATGTTTTAAAACGAGGTAGTTATGCGCGTCGGAAGTTTGGTGTGTAAAGTTAAAATTTTGCAGCATTCAAGATTTTTGCCAACTCTGCATAACTTATGTACGCAAGCCTCCCACGCGGCGCGGACGTTTGTTTCGGGTTGGCTATCCCACGTACGCGAGAGGTTGCGTGCATACATGAGCGGGAGAAAAACGCACCCACGCATATGCGTGAACGATGCGTATGCGGGACCCCTATTTTCAGCAAAGTAATTTTATGTTTTAAAACCTAATTTCAAACTTCTAAACCTCTATTTTTACTCCCCAGTGTCCTAAACTTAAATTTAATTATAGTGAGGGAGTTGAACATTGAGAGGGTAATAACTTGCGAGTGAAAAAAGATTATGAAGGGATGATGTAAGTTGAAAAGTTTAACGGAAATGCTGGTTTGTAAATAAATGTGATTGTGGCCCCGGGTAGTAGGCAGTGGTGATGTTCACTTGCTCCGTTTATGAGATGGGGAAGAAAAATGATGAACAATGAGTTTAATTATAGAATTTTGAATGAGTGTATAGTTGTGATACCTGGGTAGTATCAAGGATTGTGGTTCGTCCAGCTTGCTCCAGGTCAGTATTTGAGATTTGACAATAATGATGATTGATTTAGACTGAATGAATGTATGTTTGAGATCCTGGGCAGTAGCAAGAATTGTGGTTTGTCCCGCTTACTCCAGGTCGATTGTGATGCCTGGGTAGTAGCAGCAGTAGTGGTTATTCCACTTGCTCCAAGTTGAGCTCTTAAACACCCACCTGGGTAGTAGCAGTAGTAGTGGTTATTCCACTTGCTCTGAGTTAAATGGGTAGTAGCAACGACAATGATGGAGGGTTTGGATAGAGTTTTTGTTAATTTTAGAAATCTTAGAGAACCTCCCTTGTTTATGGCTTATTTATGGTTGTAAATAATAGTTTTAAGCTTGTAATCTATTATCGGAAGTTCTAGGATCACCTTTGGCTTTTTCGGTACCTTATATGTTAGTTATGTGGGCACCGTTACCATCCTGAGAACCTCTGGTTCTTACCCCATACATATTTTATGGTTTTAAGATGCAGGACGTGAGACACCTCGCCGAGGCATGCAGGGAGCTTTCTGAAGCGAAGAATTGTTCTTTGGGGAGTTATATTTTGGTAGAGTTGTTATATATTTGTATCTCCACTGTATATATGTTTTATGTTTGTCCCTCTAAGAGGTTGACTCGGAGAAAAAGGTTGTCACTTTTTTGTTTTGGGTTACTTTAGGGTGTATATATATGTATATGTATACTCTGGTCAGTCTTTGCTTCACAGACCGAGCCTACAGCTTGTTAATTGCATTTTTGGAACTCTGATATATATATATATATATATATATATATATATATATATATATATATATATATATATATATATCTTTTCTGTTCAATCTTATCCACCTTTCTACTTTTATTCGATTGTGAGTGTTGCGTTGTTCTGATTATATTTCGTTCAATAACTTTTCTTCAAGACTCCTAGATAAAGCTTCTTTTCAACTATATTATATATATAATTTTATTGTTAGAGGTCGTATTACCTCGCCGCCTCTGTTTTATGACTTAAGCATAAAACTCTGTGTAGTAGGGTGTTACATCTCCTAGGCCAATTACAACATGTTGGTGTATCTAGAGATCTGTATCTTGTATCCCCAGGGCATCAAAAGCATTTCAGAATAATATATTGGAGTCAGCCCCTGTGTCAACTAATATTTTTTTCACGAGGTCGGTTCCCACCTTGGTTGTGATGACCATGGGTGGATCATCAAACAAATCATCGAGTCTGCAGTTCTGCGGGCTAAAAGTGAAGTCTGGGAATGCATGTAGCTTCTAGGGTTTAGAGATGGTAGCCGCAAGGATTTTGAGCTCTCTCCTCTAAGAGAACTTAGACATCTCTCCCAACCACACGACCACGACATTGACTATGATTGTCGGATCCACGTCGGCTTCGTTTCTTAGAGGTGCTCTAATAGTTTTGGGGTTGCGTCCCTCTTCTATTTCCAGTAACTTATCTCAAGGGGGGCTTCCTTGGTTCGCGAACGATTTTCGTAAACTCAGGATGCATCCTGTCACAGATGGCCTGTTTCATAGCGTCTTTTAAATTGAAACAATCTTAGGTTCTGTGCCCCTATCCACGATGGTAATTATAGTATAAGGATTTGTTTCTCCCAGTTTGCTCCTTAAGCTATCTAGATTTTGGGATGACACCTCGATTAGCTATTTCCTAGTAGATCTCAGCAATTGGGGCGATCAGGGGGTGTAGTTAGTAAACTTACCGATTCTTGGTGGTTGGGGAGGCTTGCTTGACTAATCCTTGGCCCCTTCCTTTGAGGGATGGGTCGTGCTGCTTTGCCATTGAGGGGTATTAGCGGTGCTCCATTTGTTGGCCGCACTACTTGGATTACCTCCTCATTATTTAAGTATTCCCTCGCTATATTTTGGATCTCGTGCATGGTTCATACAGACTTGGTGGTTAGGTACTTGCGAAAACCATCATTCGTCAGTTCATTGGTTAGACAAAGGCTTGCAACCGAATCTGTGAGGCCGTCAATTTCTAGATATTTGTCATTGAAACTATCTAGGTACTTTGTCATGGACTTGTTTTCTCATTGAGTGATACCTAAGAGGTTTATGGGGTGTTTGTCCTTGGCAATTCTGGTGGTGAACTGGGCTAAGAATCTTCGGGATATATCCCTGAAGCACGCAATGGACCCTTGAGGCAAGGAGTTGAACCATTTGATCGCGGGCCCAGCGAGTGTTATGGGAAAAGCTCAACAGCGCACCACATCGGAGACACTTTCCAAGTTCATTCGGGCTTCGAACGTGGTTAGGTGTTCTTGGGGATCCTTGGTTCCATCATATCGCATATCTGTTGGCTTAACAAAGTGCTTTAGAAGGCGAACCCAGAGGATTTTATAGGCAAAAGAGGTGGCCCCTATGACTATAGGCTCGTCGTGCTGTCTCCTCTTTCCAGTTGGAGATCTTTCATTCCTCCAACCTCAGTGATCATGACGTTCATTGCTTGGGGGGTGCAAGCTGCTGTTGTGAGAGTGATTTGGGCTGGTCCTGCTGTGTTGCCTTCCGGTTTGCCATTTTGGCAAGCCGGTAAGATGCCTTTCTCAATTTTGCGTTCCCAAATGCCCCTCGAACGACGACCTAGCGGCAACCTCTCTTTTCCAGGTTCTGTAACATGTGACGCAATTCCTAGATTATTCGAGAATTGTTGGACCCTGTTCCCTTGAAAGGGCACGTACCGGTTTTTGGGTTTGAATTCTGACTATTCCGTGGTTGGTGACTGGGCGTCACCACCGTATGGACCACACTCGAAATTCGGAGCCTGGTTGGCGTAAGGTTTTTTGGGGGGTTATATTTGTCGAAAGTTTCCAAAAGGTTCTGTTTGTCCACCGGCGCGGAAGCCATTGGCTCTTTTCATCAGCGAATTTTCACAGACGGCGCAAATGTTCTGGTCTGACCTGGAACGATGGGATCTATGACCTTATGAAGTTGTCGAACTTCAAGGCTTTTTAGGTCTCTGAATAAGTGGAAAGGAGGGACCTGCAAAGACACTCCGATGCATAAGTCAAAATAAATTTTTAGAAAACGAGTTTTTAGGATTTTCATAAATCTTACCTTGGGAAAGTCTAAAGCTCCCCTTATATGGATGTTTTTCCAATTCTTAGAGATCTTTTAAATGAAAAAAGATACCATGCATATCTATGATTAACGGAATTGAGACAAATCGAAAGATCCTGTGCGCTTTAGACCGAAGAGACGGATCTAGACCTAAGGACTTGGTCATTGTTGGGCCTTTAAGGCCGAAACCTAAGTCTACAACACACAGCAAACATTGATAACTAATAAAAGTGATCACTGCAAGTCCAAAAAAATAAAAAAATAAAAAAATAAAAGTGATCACTGAATCACGTGCATTACCATTTCACACCGAGCCGCGATTGAAACAATAATTTTAGCACCGACATGACTACAGGAGAGAAGGAGGGGAGAAACTTATAACGTACTATTTTAGTTACAATTTTCACAAATTTAACATTTATCAACATAATATATTGTTAGAAAATTAAATCAAGAGGTATGCAAGTAACAAAAGTTTAGAAAAGTCAAAGGCAAAATTCAATTTGAATTCAAAGTGGTTACAAAGTTCATGGTTCATCACCAAGATTCTACAAACTTCTTGTGCTATCTATCAACTTGCATAGATTAGAATTTTCATGAAACATGGTTAAAGAATTGAAGAAGCAAAGTTTGAGTTGAATACAAATAATCATCAATTGGCTAGATATTGCTAGAAGCTAACATATTAGAAGCTTGAAGAGTTTTGAAGAACATTCAAAAGAATAGCACAACTACAACATTCTACAACATTGAAGAAATTCAAAATCAAATTGAATTGAAATTAGAAGATGATAGAAACTACATGAATACAAGTTGAAAGAAGATTCATGAAGCCAACTCATAAAATGGTGGTCATTACAAAATTGATTTGTGATTCATAAATTATTATTTTAGTAGGAAGCATTGCCTATATAAAGGCACATATGTCTTGTGTATTTTGTGTGTTCCATAATGAAATGAGTATGTTATGAAATTCTCTCTTTTGTCTTATGAGTGTTAGTGAGTTTGAGAGATGAAAAATATGATAGTGTCATTTATATGAGTAAGTGATCCTAGGGCCATTTAGTTGTGAGTATTATATTTACATTTGGTATCAGAGCTGGTTAATCCAGCGCCTGGTGTTTGAGAGTTTATGAGGTGTGGGAGAGTTCTCACATAGTTGTTTGTTCATAGAGTCGGTATGGCAAATACTTTCAATATTGTGTAGTCCGGTCCCAAGTTAGATGGGAAACTTGATTATAGTTATTGGGAGACTTTGATGTCTACCCATTTGAAGGCCCAAAACCTGTGGAATTTCATTGAACCGGGTTTGCAAGAAGGAGCAGATGCTGCCCAACAAAGGAGAGATCAATTGGCGCTATCTCAAATTCATCAAGGAGTAGATTATACGGTGTTTGGCAAAATAGCAAATGCCAAAAGTGCAAAGGAAGCATGGAACACGTTGAAGCTGTCATACAAAGGCGTAGATAAAGCTCAGAAAGCAAAGCTACAGTCTTTGAGAAGAGAATATGAAAGGTATGAGATGTCGAGCTCAGAAACTGTTTAGCACTATTTTACTCGTGTTACAGATCTTGTCAATAAGATGAGAGTCTATGGAGAAGATATGCCCGATAGCAAAGTAGTGGAGAAAATTCTTCGCACCATGCCAATGAAGTATGACCATGTGGTGACTACGATACTAGAGTCCCACGATATGGATACTATGACGATTGCAGAATTGCAAGGAACCATGGAAAGCCACATCAGTAGAATACTGGAGAAGTCAGAAAAATCAACCGAGGAAGCCCTGAAAAGCCGAGTGAATTTCAACAACGTTGCAGAATCAAGCCGTACACAAGAAGGACGAGGTCGTGGTTTTAATTTTCAAAGTAGAGGCAGAGGAAGTTTCAGAGGTAGAGGTCGTGGCAATTACAACCAAGAAAGTTATAACAATTTTACACCACCTAATCAAGGAAGAGGTGGAACGAATTTTAGGCCTGTCAACCGAGGAAGAGGTCGAGGCAATTTTTATCAAGAAAGAACCAATTTCAACTGCTTTCATTGTGGAAAGTATGGACACAAAGCAGCAGATTGCAGATTCAAAGTGATGAATAACAATCAAGCACACGTTGCAGAAAATCAGCATCAAAATACTGATGATAATCCGGGTACTCAAACTTTATTTTTTACAAGTAATTCATGTGCTGAAGATGAAAATATATGGTACTTGGATAATGCTTGCAGTAATCATATGTCTGGTAGAAAGGAGTTATTTTCTTCATTAGATGATTCAGTTAAACTATTATTGAAGTTTGGTAATAGTACAAAGATCCCTATTGAAGGAAAAGGGCACATACCAATTAGATTGAAGGATGGTTCTCTGAGTTATATTTCTAATGTTTTCTATGCTCCTGAACTCGATTACAATTTACTGAGTATGGGGCAATTATCTGAGAAGGGATATAAGATGATAACTTATCGTGGATATTGCACTGTATTTGATAACAATGGAAGGTTCATTGATAAAGCAAAGATGACTTCAAATAGAATGTTTCCGTTAAAAATTCAACATGTTAATCCCTCTTGCATGAGTTCTGTGATACTTGATGATAACTGGCTGTGGCATATGCGGTTTGGGCACTTTCATTTTTCTGGCCTAAACTACCTGTCAAGAAAAGGACTTGTTTCTGGTCTACCACAGATTTATATTCCCAATTGTGTTTGTGAGATTTGTCAACTGGGAAAGAAAAACAGAGATCCATTCCCTACAGGAAAGTCTTGGAGAGCTAGAAGATTACTTGAAATTGTGCATTCAGATCTTTGTTCTGTAGAAGTTCCAAGTAATGGTGGTAGCAGGTACTTTATCACTTTTATTGATGATTTTAGTAGATATACATGGGTATACTTTCTGAAGCAAAAATCAGAAGCATGTGATGTCTTTAAGACATTCAAGGCGTTTGTCAAAAAACAAAATGGCTATAAAATCAAAATTCTCAGAACAGACAGAGGAACAGAATATCTTGTGTGTTCAGAATACTTTAAGCAACACGGAATTCAACACCAACTAACAACTAGATATACTCCTCAACAAAATGGAGTTGCTGAAAGAAAGAATAGAACCATCATGGATATGGTCAGATGCATGCTCAAGTCAAAACAAATGCCTAAAGAGTTTTGGGCAGAAGCAGTTGCAACAGCAGTTCATATTTTAAACAAGTGTCCAACAAAAAGTGTTCGTGATAAAACTCCAGAGGAAGCTTGGAGTGGAAAGCGGCCTTCCATTCATCATTTCAGAGTCTTTGGGTGTATCGCTTATGCCCACGTACCAGATCAATTAAGGAAGAAATTAGATAACAAAGGCGAGAAGTGTATCTTTATTGGCTATAGCACAGACTCAAAAGCATACAAGTTGTACAATCCAGAAACAAAGAAAGTAATCATCAGCAGAGACGTGACGTTTGATGAGAAAGACATGTGGGATTGGAACACAAAGACAGAAAAGCAGCGGACTATAATTCCAAATACATGTGATGAAGTAGAAGAAAGGCAACTTGACACAACCGAACAACCAGAATCATCTAAAAGACCTCAAAGAGAGCGGAGATTACCTACTAGATTAGCAGATTATGAAGTTGGCAATGACAACGATCCATCCGATGAAGAAATCATAAATTTTGCTCTATTTTCAGATTGTGAGCCATTGAACTTTGAAGAAGCCTTTAAAGACAATAATTGGAAGAAAGCAATGGATGAAGAAATTCATGCCATTGAGAAGAATGACACATGGGAGCTGACAGATTTACCAGCAGATAAGAAGCCAATTGGAGTAAAGTGGGTTTACAAGACTAAGTACAAACCCAGTGGTGAAGTTGATCGTTTCAAAGCAAGATTAGTTGCAAAAGGATACAAACAAAAAACAGGTATCGACTACTTTGAAGTATTTGCTCCTGTTGCTAGATTAGACACTATTTGTATGATTATTTCACTCTCGGCTCAAAATAAATGGAAGATACATCAAATGGATGTTAAGTCTGCATTTCTAAATGGCACTTTAGAAGAAGAAGTGTATGTTGAGCAACCTGCAGGATATGAAGTTCTTGGAAAAGAAGATAAAGTTTATAAGTTAAAGAAAGCTTTGTACGGGTTAAAACAAGCACCAAGAGCATGGTATAAGAAGATTGATTCTTATTTCATTGAGAATGGTTTTAGAAGATGTCCGTTTGAGCATACTCTTTATATCAAGTTCGTTGAACCTGGAGATATCTTGATCGTGTGTCTTTATGTTGATGATTTGATCTTTACTGGGAACAATTTGAAGATAATTGCAGAATTCAGGGAGGCTATGATAAAACACTTTGAAATGACAGATATGGGCTTGATGTCTTACTTTCTTGGCATTGAAGTCGTTCAAAGAGATGATGGAATTTTCATTTCTCAGAAGAAATATGCAAATGATATTTTGAAAAAATTTCAGATGGAGCATTCAAAGCCAGTTTCTACTCCAGTCGAAGAGAAGTTCAAGTTGCTGAGAGAAGATAAAGGAAGAACAGTGAATCCTACATATTACAAAAGCTTGATTGGAAGTCTAAGGTACTTAACTACGACTAGACCAGATATTGTGTTTGGAGTTGGTTTGCTTAGCAGATTTATGGAGGAGCCTTGTACCAACCATTTGCAAGCGGCAAAGAGAATTCTTCAATATATCAAAGGTACTTTAAATGATGGAATTTATTATGAGAATACTAATGAAGTAAACCTTGTTGGCTACACTGATAGTGATTGGGCCGGAGATATAGAAACAAGAAAAAGTACTTCAGGGTTTGTATTTCATCTTGGTTCTGGTGCAATTTCATGGTCGTCAAAGAAACAACCAGTAGTAGCACTATCTACAGCAGAAGCAGAATATATAGCAGCAGCAAGTTGTGCAACACAAGCAGTTTGGCTAAGAAGAATTCTTGAGGAATTGAACGAGAAACAAAGTACTCCAACAACAATATTTTGTGATAACAAGTCAGCTATTGCACTTTGCAAAAATCCAGTATTTCATGGAAGATCGAAGCATATTGATATTCGGGTTCACAAAATCAGAGAGTTAGTGAATGAGAAAGAAGTTTTTATTGAGTACTGTCCCACTGAAGACCAAGTTGCTGATATCTTTACAAAACCACTGAAGACAGAGTTATTTTACAAGTTGAAAAGGATGCTTGGAATGATTAATTCTACAAGCTTGATTTAAGGGAGGCAATGTTAGAAAATTAAATCAAGAGGTATGCAAGTAACAAAAGTTTAGAAAAGTCAAAGGCAAAATTCAATTTGAATTCAAAGTGGTTACAAAGTTCATGGTTCATCACCAAGATTCTACAAACTTCTTGTGCTATCTATCAACTTGCATAGATTAGAATTTTCATGAAACATGGTTAAAGAATTGAAGAAGCAAAGTTTGAGTTGAATACAAATAATCATCAATTGGCTAGATATTGCTAGAAGCTAACATATTAAAAGCTTGAAGAGTTTTGAAGAACATTCAAAAGAATAGCACAACTACAACATTCTACAACATTGAAGAAATTCAAAATCAAATTGAATTGAAATTAGAAGATGATAGAAACTACATGAATACAAGTTGAAAGAAGATTCATGAAGCCAACTCATAAAATGGTGGTCATTACAAAATTGATTTGTGATTCATAAATTATTATTTTAGTAGGAAGCATTGCCTATATAAAAGCACATATGTCTTGTGTATTTTGTGTGTTCCATAATGAAATGAGTATGTTATGAAATTCTCTCTTTTGTCTTATGAGTGTTAGTGAGTTTGAGAGATGAAAAATATGATAGTGTCATTTATATGAGTAAGTGATCCTAGGGCCATTTAGTTGTGAGTATTATATTTACATATATTTTACAAAAATATTATTTACAAATCAAAATTAATAATTAAAATTAATCACTAAATATTTATATATAAATATATAAATTTTAATCACTAAATATTTATATATAAATATATAAATTTTAATTTATTATTTTATATATATTTTATATTAATATCAATTTTAGTATATATCTAGGAACTAATTTCTTTACCATTTAATACTATATTGAGTGGTCAAACTCTCTTTTAGAACAATTTTGTGGTTAATACAAGATTTTCAATCGACTTTCTTTAGCAAAAGGAAATCAATTTTAAAATTTGTAACCCCATTCTTATAAGTTATTGAACGTTTTCCTCACTTCCTAAAGCAAGAGTTGGCTATTAAAAAAAAAAATTGAAGAGATACTACGATAAATTTGAGTTGAAATAACCTTTAAAAAAAGACGTCTAAATTTTTTATCAAAGACAACACTAATAAACCAAAGGCAATGCTTTAGGGGTTGTCGCTAGCAACATTTTTTTTCATAAAAAAACCTTTTTCAATGCCAACTCTAGAAAACCTTGCCAGTTGCATATTAATAGCAACATTTTTGGATGAACTTCGCTAAAAAGATAAGGAAAAATTTTGACAATGTATATAATAAAATTTAAATTTGGCTCAATACAAAAAAAAAAAAACTCAAACAGTTATTTCAAAAAATTAACCATTTCAATTTTAATTTACTAATGGAATTTACCCAAACACCTTCTCCCCCAACCGTCAGCTACTCCATCCTCATCAATTATCCCACCTCTCCGACGTTAGAAGCTCTCTCACCGACCATTAAACAACCATCCAGGTAGTTATTAAAACAATCATCCAACTACCTAGTGAAATAATCATCTAGTCAGGGATGGACATAAGGAGGAGGGAGGGCGAGTGGAGGCCTCGGTCCCCTAACTTTTTTTAAAAAAAAAAATTATTTAATATTTAGTTTAATATAAATAAAAGTCCAATCCAATTTAAATATTAATAATTTCTAATATCTAAAAAGTAAGTAATAATATTAAAAAAATCTGAAAAAAATATTATTACTAATATTTTTAATTAAATAAAATTTTTCAAATCTCATAAAATAAATTTTTTTTTCTTCTTGTGATCGTCTTTTTTTTATTCATTTGGTATTAATTTTCTCTATTTCAACTGCTACAACTAAGAGATCTTTTTCAACTATAAATATTGTGAAAAATAACTCAAAAACAAAATGAAAAATGAATTTTTTGCTAATTGTCTTTTAATTATATTAAAAAAAATTGCTAAAAAATTTGATACAAATTCTATTATCGATAAATTTTACGATACAAAGAATCAACCACTCCGTTAGTAAAAAGTACACACATTTTTTTGTAATTTAAAATATATTCTCTATCGGTATATTTTTGTAATACATCTTATATTATATAATTTTTTACATAATTTTTAATATTATGTGTTATTAGCCCCATGATAATATTTCTGAATTGTATATACTTAAACTGAATCAAACAAAATAACCATCCAATTAAGAATTAAAATAACTCTATATATATTTAATAAATTGAACATCCAGCATCTAAATTCATCTGTTTTCAACCCACTCGAAACGAAGTACAGCGGCAGCAACAACGTGGACACAAAATAAACAAAGAAAAAAGAAATACATTCTAACCAAATTGCTATCATGCCTATGACCTGGGAAACATTGAACTACTGCAAAGACAACCACCAGCATGATTATGTGTTATGTTAGGCATAAAATTTGTATCAGGATGATAATTTTTGTAAGCTAATCATCTCGGCCAAAAGAAAAGTTTTAGCCCTGAGATTCTATAATGAGACATATGGCGAGGGCGAGGAGGATCCAGCCCACGACGCTGTTGAAGAAGGCGGCGATCTTGGGCTGCACTACAGACGCAACGTGTGCGAATGGGGTGTTTTTGTTGAACGTTCTCGGACAGTTAGATGGTGTCGGGTTACGTTCTGGGAGGCGGACGGTGGTGATCTTCACGATGTCAGTTCGAAGAGAGTGGAAGAGATTGTTGAAGAGGAAGAAACTGCAGCACATTCTTCGCACGCGTAAAATAGAGGAATACGTAACTTCCTAATAACTAAATTGAGTAAAGTATTGTTTTTGTCCCCAACGATTGGGGTAAGTCCTATTTGTGTCCCTAACGTTTAAATCGTCCTATTTGTATCCCTAACGTTTATAAAAGTGATTCAATGTTATCATACTATCAATTATACTAACAAATCATATTATATTTTCAATTATTCTCACTTGAATGTATTCATTCTTAATTAGATCTCACTTGGATGTGTTCGATTTTAATATTATACCTACTATTTGTGTTTAGATTCAATTATGTCCCTAGAAAAGTGAATTATGTAAATATTGTAGGAATTAGTTTCAACTTTTGATAAGCTATTTTTCGGAGTGGATCATCGATTCTATTCCAAACATTTGTATTCTAACTTCAAAAAGAGATTTTTAAAACTCAAACTAAAGCATTCATGATGTGTAATTAACGGCAGGATAACATTGAATCACTTTTACAAACGTTAGAGATACAAATAGAACGATTTAAACGTTAAGGACACAACTAGGATTTACCCCAAACGTTAGGGACAAAAACGATACTTTACTCTAACTAAATTCTTATATTTTTAAAATTTAAAATTCAAAATTATTAGAAATTAATTAAATTAATTATTAACTTATTATAATTTTAATTTTATTCTTATTATATATATTGTACACTAAATTTATTATTTTCCATACTTTCTCTATTTTAGATGCACTCTAACCAACCGTTCTCTTGTATTTTCTTTTCTATTCAAAAACACAACTTTAAATAAATTTCGCCATAAAGCTTCTACTCAATTGCAAGTCTTTTCATGAGTTGTTTCTTTAGTTAATATAAAAAATCAATTTTCTAAACTTAAATAATTATGATTACAAATCTCTGCATGGGTTAATCCCTACGTTTTACTATTAGATAAAATTTATTTAATAAAATTAATTTTGAAATCATTCCTGAAATTGAATTTCTTAATATTTTTGCAATCAATTAAAGTAACAAATAAAATAAAACTAAAAAAAAAAACTTTCTTAAAAGTTTTACGATCCAAATATGAAAGCCAATAGCATTTTTTTTTATTTTTTGGCTTTACGTCATAATTTCTTTTCTTTCCATCAATTAATATAGGACAAATGGACAATATTAGGAACCGATATTTTCGGTGTGAAAAAAGAAAAAAATTAGTTAATATTTGTTTAAATTTAAGATAAAATAAATATATTGATCATTTAAAATTTTTTATTTATGTATATCATATATATATATATATGACAAATCATATCGACAAATCAAATGGAGATCAATATTACATAAATATTCGAAAATAAAATGGCTTACACATGCATGTCCAATTTTATTTTTATGTATATCTAATCAACTAAATTCGATTTACGCTTTTTTTAATATAAATCAAATCAATTGGATTGGATTTACTACTTCTGCAGCATATACATGTAAATCGAATTTAGTTGATTCTTTACTACTTTTAAACATAAATGTCAATAAAAAATACATCTTATTTGGATTCAAATAAAATATATATAAAAAAATAAAAACGAATAAAATAGAAATATAACTTTTGTGTTTTAGTTCAAATTCCAGAAAGTTTACATTTTTATAAACTTATGAATGAAAAATAGAACATTAAATAATTTCTAAAAATTCATTAAAAATCATCATTTGACTCATTAGCATCTAAAAAATCATTACCGAAACTTTTATTGTTGAAAAGATTAATATAAGGTATAGCCCTCTAAAGTGGCATAGAAGTTAAAACTTGAAATTTTTCAGAATCAGAAGTAACAGATAGTTATACAATATATAATGATTAGGGATGGAAATGGGGAAGCCTGTCCCGTCCCGTGCTGCCGAAAGCCCGCCTTGCTTCGCCTAAGGAGGCAGTCCTAAAACCTTGCCCCGCCTTGTCTAATGGCAGGCTTGGCCCACCAAATCTCTTTTTTTACCATTAAATATTAAATAATGTATATAATATCACAACCATTTCAATAAATTTATAATTTCTAAAGATATAAAAAAAATAATTTCTAAATTCACAAACATTAAAGTCTTTATAATTATAAATATGTAATAAATATAATCATAAATCAAGTTTTTTGCAGAAACGGCCTCGACCAAAAAAAGCACTAGGCCCGCCGCGCTCTGCTAAAGTTCACCATTTAAACAGTGCGGGTTAGGCGGTCTTTTTAAGTATGACGGTCTCAGTAAACCCCGTTAAATTAGTAGATAATTAGTCAATAAATTAGTTTTTAATAAAGAAGATTAGAAATACAAAAATAATATTAAATTAGGATAGAGCTCATCGAAACGAGAATTTTGACACCAATTTCAAAGAAAACAGTCCAAGATTGGACCAAACGGGCCGAACCGATTGAATTGGGCCCAAACTGGGCTGTGGGCCCAACCGGGCCAGCCTTTTAAAAGAGCCCAGTGCCCTTCTTCTCCTTATTTCATCTGAACAACGCTGAAGGCTTTAGGGAGAAAAGAAAACGCCGAACTCTTACGGTAACTTCGGTTTGCCATAACTCCTCCGTCCAAGTTTCGATCGCCGCATTGTTTGCGGCCACGCGTCCACCGCGTCGAGCTCTACATTTCTATCGGAACAATTTCTTTGGTAAGCTAATAATCACTTCCAGCCATTCTTTTCCCCTAATTTTCAAATAATTGGAAGAGATGTTGAATTTCTTTGATTTCTGATGTTTTAGGATCCAATTAGCTTGAGGAAAACGTTCACTCTTACTTGTGTGAAGCTTGTGTAAGGTGAGGATACGATAATTCTATTTTAATTTCATTAAATTTGAGCTTTGAGTATTAAATTGGATATATATGTGTTATGAATGTGTATTAGGTTGTGAATAAATAATTGGAGCTTGAAATTGTGAATACTGGAACTTGGAGGAAGCTGATTAGTTGAGGTTTTGAGGGCTGTATTCTTTTTTGGGAAAATTGTCTTGGACAATACTTGGGAATCGGCCAAGGTATGGTTTAGGTTTCTTGCATTTAATATATAATGTTCTATGAAAACTTAGACTAGATGACCATAGGATAAGTTGGAATGCAGGTATATGTTTAATGTTTAGTAATTTGTTGTTGAATATACTTGGTTGGTGTTTGTGGATAATTAGTAATTGATTATGGATGGTGGTTGTTATGTTGATTTGGAAAGAAACATGGTTGAATGTGTTGAATGTTGTTGTTGATGAATATATTTGGTTGGTGTTTGTTGGATAGATAGTGATTGATTATAGATGATGATTGTTATTATGTTAATTTGGGAAGAATCATGGTTGAATGTTGTTGCTGGGAATTGTGTTGGAATTGATATGTTGAAAGTGAATGGAATGAAAATTATGGATGAAAATGAGGTTTAAAGAGTTTGAAAATTTTGGTTTTGGGTTGAACTTCGGCGGGCTATAACTTGGCTTTCAGAATCCCAAATTGATTTCAACTTGTTTTAAATGACAATTGGATTGGTGAAGTTTATGCCGTTCGAAGAACGGAAGAAAAACGATTTAAAACGAGTGAGTTATGTCCAATGGAAGATTGAATTTATAAACTGTGCTTATAACCAATCCTGCTGCTTTGCTTTTTCAATTCTGTTACTATAACTCTGCTACTGCATCTGCCTTATTTTTTTAAAGAACGTATGCCCACGCGTATGCGTAGCCCACGCATACGCGTGGAGTGGATTTTTGGCGATGCGTACGCGACGAGTCCATGCGTGCGCATAAGGGGTAAACAAGCATGTCCACGCGTACGCGTAACCCACGCGCGCGCGTGACATAAAGTTTTCACCCATGTGTACGCATGACGAGGGACACACGCGCGAGCTGCATTTTTACAATCCCATGTGTACACGTGGCACCTATTTCAGCAAACATGTTTTTCAGCATTTTAAACTATATTTCAAACTTCTAAACCTCTATTTTCATTCCATTGGTCATAAATAATAGTGTTAAACCTAATAATCAGATAAAGTTAGGAAATGAGGATAACTTGAAGGCGAAGTAAAGTTGAAAAGTGAAGAATTGATTATGAGATGTTACGGATAAGTCATATATGATGCTTGACTAGATATTCTGATGAAAGATTATGTATGAAATTTGGCTTGAATGATTTAATGATCTGAGATACGAGATTCCTTGGATAAAGTGTCGTGGCGAGCCACCACGTGTACCAGGTTGAAAGCTCGATACTCTGTTGACCCTACGACGTAAGTGTGACCGGGCACTATAAATTCCTGGGAATGTAAACCCCATTGAGCAATATTGATTATTTGAGAAAAAGCTATGCATAGACTCTTGGGAATGCACGTTGGGGGACAGTCTAAGGTTTTTGGACTTGTCAGATTGGCTGGATAACCGACAGATGAGCCTCATCAGCCATAGGACAGGCATGCATCATATGCATACTACTTGAATTACTTGTTTGTGCATTAACTGGGTGTGCCTAAGTGTACTTGCCATGTTAAATGTATATGTGTTACCTGTAGTATTTGTAACATTCTTGTGCTTGTCTTTACCTGCTTATTTGTCTGTGAAGTGCTGACGGAGATGGAGGTATGGAGGAATGGCAGTATGGGACTTAGATTTTAAGGTTAAGTTAAGTTAGGTTTAGATACTCTTAGAAAACCACCCTTTTATGGCTTCTGTTTAATACTTTAAGCTCTATAATCTGAGTGTCGGCGTTTTAGGATTGCGTCTGGCATTCCCAGGACCTTATATATTATGTGTGTGGCACCTTTACCATATTGAGAACCTCCGGTTATGTACACATTTTATTTATGTACACATTTTATTTTAGAGGTCGTAGCGCCTCACCACCTCTGTGTTACATCCTAGGTGTAATGCTCTATGTGGTAGGGTGTTACATTATGGTATCAGAGCAGTTCGTTCTTGTAGAGCCTGAGAGACAAACTGATTATGATTCTGAGCATACTCTATGTGTGATTATGTGCTACTTAGGATATTAGACTGGTATGTGTAGCATACGTGTTCGTGAGCATGCATTTGGCACTTTAAAGCATTAAACTTGAGATATTGAGACTGATCACCTTAATATCAATTGTTTGGTGTGATAAGGAACCAAATGGTGTCTTGTGGGCGCGGTCGTGGGCGTAATCGAGGTCGAGGATGGAGAGGTAATGAGATAACTATACCGATGGACAATTTGACCAATTTTGTGACCGCAATGACGAGTGCTGCTGCTGCCATTGGTGCTGTTACTGCTGCGACCAGTCGAGCGATGGATAAGATGGAGCCACAAGCTAGAATTGGCAATGATGGTGGAAGTGAACGTGAAGGCAGGAATAATTCCCTAAGTGCAATGGTACCAGTGGAGATAACGGGTTATCCAGAGTTAACTAATATAGGTCAAGCAACGGGAGAAAGCTCAAGAAAAACTGTGTTGGCAAGGAATAATCGTCAGGAGTATTTTACAGAGAAAAAGGAAAAGGAGACAAAGATTACACCTAGGAGCCAAAATTTTAAGAGGGGTCGTTCTGTTACTTCATGCTCTCAACGCCAGAACAATAATCGAAGGAACGACAACCGTCCGGATCTAAATTCAGAAGGGCAAACTAGTACTCGACCGAAAGACTTAAGATGCCCAAAATGCAAGAAGTACCATCCGAATAGACCATGCAGAGCCGGGCTAGGTGTATGCCACAAGTGCGGGAAGCCGGGGCATATGGCTCGAGACTGTCCACACAGGAAAGGTCGGGATGCAGCCGAATCCGATTCTTAGACTCGAGGTAACCATAAACTAGCAGTTAAATTTCGAACTTCCTTGCATATCATTAATATGTGATATTTATTCGTAATATATGACGCGCGTTGATAATTGAAAAGCTCAAGTCAACGACTGGTCGAAAGCTATTAGTTGTTAAGACAGAGTAATGTTTAGTTAACTTATAAGGGTAGATCAGTTTGGAGAGATGTTAGGTTTAAAATAGATAAGGGTTAGAGATGAAGATAATTCGAAAATTTCTTTCGAGACGCGTTATGGTCATTAAAAGTATACGGTGAAGTCTTTTGGGTTAACTAATGCTCCAGCAGTATTCATGGATTATATGAACAGAATTTTCTGGCTGTACTTGGACAAGTTTTTTATTGTCTTCATTGATGATATTCTTGTTTACTCTAAGACTGAGGAGGAGCATGCTAATCACTTGTGAACTGTGCTGCAAACTCTGAGAGATAGGAAGTTATATGCTAAGTTATCTAAATGCGAGTTTTGGAAGAGTGAGGTGAAGTTTCTCGGTCACGTGGTGAGTAAGTAGGGAATAGCCATGGATCCTGCTAAGGTGGAAGTAGTAATGAATTGGGAACGACCGACTTCAGTAATAGAGATTAAGAGTTTCCTAAGTTTAGTGGGATAGTATCGGAGATTCATTAAGGGACTTTCACAGCTTGCCTTATCTTTGACTAAGCTGACTAGGAAGAATACGCCTTTTGTTTGGACTTTAGAGTGTAAAGAGAGTTTTTAAGCATTGAAGCAAAAGTTGACTTCTGCGCCCATGTTAGTATTGCTTGAGCCAAGTGAACCGTTTGAAGTATGCTGTAATGCATCATTAAAAGGTTTAGGGTGCGTTCTAAAGTAGCATCGTAATGTTGTGGCATATGCTTCACGGCAATTAAGGCCGTATGAGACGAACTATCCGACTCATGACTTAGAATTTGCTGCTGTTGTGTTTGCTTTGAAAATCTGGAGGCATTATCTCTATGGCATTAAGTTTCATGTTTTCTCAGACCATAAGAGTTTGAAATATCTCTTTGAGCAAAAAGAGTTGAATATGCATCAAAGGAGGTAGATGGAGCTTCTGAAGGATTATGAATTTGATTTAAATTACTATCCTGGAAAAGCGAACGTTGTAGCGGATGCCCTGCGTCAGAAGTCTTTGTATGCAGCTTGGATGATGTTACAAGAAGAAGAGTTACAAAAGGCATTCAAAAGTTTGAACCTGGGAATTAGAAAAAAAATCTAGAATTCTGTGTTTGAGTCAATTGCAGATTTCAAGTGATTTTAAATCAGAACTTCTAAAGGCTCATCAACATGGTGAAGCGTTACGTAAGGTATTGCCAGCAATTGAACAGGGAAGACAGTGGAGAGTGTCAGAAGGTCAGAATGGTTTATGGAGGTTTAAGAACCGAATTGTTGTGCCAGATGTTGGAGACCTGCGACAGAGTATCTTGAAGAAAACTCATAAGAGCGGGTTTTTAATTCATCCAGAAAGTACTAAAATGTACCAATATCTGAAAGCGATGTTCTGGTGGCCAAGAATAAAGAATGATGTGGCATTGTATGTATCTAAATGTTTAACATGTTAGAAGGTTAAGATTGAGCATCAGAGACCATCAGGAACCCTTCAGCCTTTAGAGATTCCACAATGAAAATGGGAGAGTATCGCAGTGGATCTTGTGATAGGTTTACCTAAAACCCGGTCTGGTCGTGACGCTATTTGGGTAGTTGTGGACCGATTGACAAAATCAGACAAAATCAGCTCACTTCCTTCCCATTCGAATAAGTTGCACAATGGAAGAATAGGCCCGAATGTATATCAAAGAGATTGTTAGATTGCACGGCGTGCCTTCTACCATTATATCTGACAGAGATTCTCGTTTCACGTCAAGGTTCTGGGGAGCTTTCCAGCGTGTATTTGGGACTCAGTTAAGTTTGAGTACTGCATATCACCCTCAAACAGATGGTCAGTCAGAGAGAACTATTCAGACCTTGGAGGATATGCTAAGGGCTTGTGTTTTGGACCAGCCGGTGAGCTGGAATCGAAATATATGCCATTAGTAGAATTTGCTTATAATAATAACTACCATGCAAGTATCAGAATGGCTCCGTGTGAGGCTTTATATGGCAGAAAATGTCAATCTCTGCTGTGTTGGTATAAAACTGAAGAAAGAAGTTTATTAGGGCCTGAGATGATAGCTGAAACTACTGAGCAGATAAAGAAGATTCGTAACCGAATGCTTATAGCCCAAAGCCATTAGAAGAGGTATACTGATGAAAGGCGAAAGCCTTTGGAATTTGAAGAAGGAGAGCATGTCTTTCTGAAAGTTACACCAACCACTGGAGTAGGAAGAGCTATTAAGACTAAGAAACTGAATCTCCGTTATATCGGACCGTTTGAGATCCTGAAAAGAATTGGGCCGGTAGCCTATAGGATTGCCTTACCACTATATCTTTCGAATTTGCACGACGTGTTTCATGTGTCACAGCTTCGAAGATATACTCCTAACGCAAGTCATGTTCTGGAACCGGAACGGATTCAAGTGAGGGAAGGTCTAACACTTCCAGTAATTCCGGTAAGGCTTGATGACACCAGCATTAAACGATTACGCAGGAAAGGAATATTATTGTTAAGAGTAATGTGGAGTCGAGCTGGTATTAAGGAACACACTTGGAAACTCGAATCAGATATACAGAAGGATTACCCACATCTCTTTTAAGATAACTACATCTGAATTTTGAGGGTAAAATTCTTTGCTAGGTGGGTAGGATGTAAACCCCGTTAAATTAGTAGATAATTAGTCAATAAATTAGTTTTTAATAAATAAGATTAGAAATGCAAAAATAATATTAAATTAGGATAGAGCTCATCGAAACGAGAATTTTGACACCAATTTCGAAGAAAACGGTCCAAGATTGGACCGAACAGGCCGAACCGGTTGAACTGGGCCCAAACCGGGCCAGCCTTTTAAAAGAGCCCAGTGCCCTTCTTCTCCTTATTTCAGCTGAACGAAGTTGAAGGCTTTAGGGAGAAAAGGAAACGCCGAACTCTTACGGTAAGCTCTACGTTTCTACCGGAACAATTTCTTTGGTAAGCTATTAATCACTTCCAGCCATTTTTTCCCCCAATTTTTAAATAATTGGAAGTGATATTGAATTTCTTTGATTTCTGATGTTTTAGGATCCAATTAACTTGAGAAAAATGTTCACTCTTGCTTATGTGTAGCTTGGGTAAGGTGAGGATACGATAATTTTATTTTAATTTCATTAAATTTGAGCTTTGAGTATTAAATTGGATATATATGTGTTATGAATGTGTATTAGATTGTGAATAAATAATTGGAGCTTGAAATTGTGAATACTAGAACTTGGAGGAAGCTGATTAGTTGAGGTTTTGAGGGATGTTTTCTTTTTAGGAAAATTGTCTTGGATAATACTTGGGAATCGGCCAAGGTATGGTTTAGGTTTCTTGCATTTAATAAATAATGTTCTGTGAAAACTTAGGCTAGATGACCATAGGATAAGTTGGAATGTAGGTGTATGTTTAATGTTTAGTAATTTGTTGTTGAATATACTTGGTTGGTGTTTGTGGATAATCAGTAATTGATTATGGATGGTGGTTGTTATGTTGATTTGGAAAGAAACATGGTTGAATGTATTAAATGTTGTTGTTGATGAACATATTTGGTTGGTGTTTGTTGGATAGTTAGTGATTGATTATGGATGGTGATTGTTATTATGTTAATTTGGGAAGAATCATGGTTGAATGTTGTTGCTGAGAATTGTGTTGGAATTGATATGTTGAAAGTGAATGGAATGAAAATTAGGGATGAAAATGAGGTTTAAAGAGTTTGAAAAATTTGGTTTTGGGTTGAATTTCGGCGGGCTATAACTTGACTTCCGGAATCCCAAATTGATTTCAACTGTTTTAAATGAAAATTGGATTCGTAAAGTTTATGCCGTTCGAAGAACGGAAGAAAAACGATTTAAAACGATTGAGTTATGTCCATTGGAAGATTGAATTTATAAACTGTGCTTATAACTAATCATGTAGCTTTGCTTTTTCAATTCAGCTACTGTAACTCTGCTACTGCATCTACCTTATTTTTTTTAAAGAACGTACGCCCACGCGTCCATGCGTACGTGACGAGTCCATGCGTGCGCGTAAGGGGTAAACAAGCATGTCCACCCGTACACGTACCTACGCGGACGCGTGACATGAAGTTTTCAACCACGCGTACCCATGACGAGGGACGTGCACGTGAGCTGCACTTTTACAATCCCACGCGTACACGTGAGCCACACGTACATGTGGAACCTATTTCAGCAAACATGTTTTTCAGCATTTTAAACTATATTTCAAATTGTTAAACCTCTATTTTCATTCCATTGGTCATAAATAATAGTGTTAAACCTGATAATCAGATGAAGTTAGAAAATGAGGATAACTTGAAGGTGAAGTGAAGTTGAAAAGTGAAGAATTGATTATGAGATGTTATGGATAAGTCATATATGATGCTTGACTGGATATTCTGATGAAAGATTATGTATGAAATTTGGCTTGAATGATTTAATGATTTGAGATACGAGATTTCCTAGATAAAGTGTCGTGGCGTGCCACCACGTGTACCAGGTTGAAAGCTTGATACTCTGTTGACCTTACGATGTAAGTGTGACCGGGCACTATAAATTCCCGGGAATGTAAACCCCATTGAACAATATTGATTATTTGAGAAAAAGCTATGCATAGACTCTTGGGGATGCACGTCTGGGGACAGTCTAAGGTTTTCGGACTTATTGGATTAGCTGGATAACCGACAGATGAGCCTCATCAGCCATAGGACAGGCATGCATCATATGCATACTACTTGAATTACTTGTTTGTTCATTAACTGGGTGTGCCTAAGTGTACTTGCCATGTTAAATGTATATGTGTTACCTGCAGTATTTGTAACATTATTGTGCTTGTCTTTACCTGCTTATTTGTCTGTGAAGTGCTGACAGAGATGGATGTATGGAGGAATGGCAGTATGGGACTTAGATTTTAAGGTTAAGTTAATTTAGGTTTAGATACTCTTAGAAAACCACCATTTTATGGCTTCTGTTTAAAACTTTAAGCTCTATAATCTGAGTGTCGGCGTTCTAGGATTGCCTCTGGCATTCCCAAGGCCTTATATATTATGTGTGTGGCACCCTTACCATACTGAGAACCCCTGGTTCTCATTTCATAATATGTTGTTGTTTTTCAGATGCAGGTCGAGAGGTGTCTCATTAGGCGTCTGGGCTCTTGAAGCAAAGTGGTTACTGGGCTATTTTGTTGCACAGTGATGTATGTTTATATGTACTTAGATTACTCTCCACATAACTTGTTCTTTTTATCCTCTTAGAGGTTTATGGAGAGACAGGATTTTGTTTATGTACATTTGGGTTGTGTGTGTGTGTGTGTGTAAGTATTCTCTGGCCAGCCTTGACTTCGCAGGCTGAGTTAGGAGCTTGTTATTTTGTATCTTTGTCTCTCTATTCCTACTTTTATTATTTTATGTTTGATAGATATTGTTTTCTTCACACGTAAGTTATTCCGTTTCCAGAGCATTGCGCTTTTTATTTCGCGATTTTGTTTTACCCATTTTTCAAGGCTCCTAGTTTATTATATTCTTTTTACTATTATAGGTACACACTTTATTTTAGAGGTCGTAGCGCCTCATCACCTCTCTATTACATCCTAGGTGTAATGCTCTGTGTGGTAGGGTGTTACAGTCTCAAATTTCCAACCCAGTTCGTCTTTTTTGGCAGGTTATGCGGGCCAGCCCGGCGGGTTTAAGCCCGTTTGGCACCCCTAATAATGACCAACTATATTTATACAATATGTAAGTTGAGAAATAATTAAAATACTATATCAATTAAATTATCATTTAATTTGTGAATTAAGTATATAACTTGTTGCTTTGATGATGTTATTTCTAACTTAAACTTGGATAACGTCATCAAAGTAATAAGTTATATACTTAATTCACAAATTAAATGATAATTTAATTAATATAGTATTTTAATTATTTCACAAATTATATATTATATAAATATAGTTGGTCATTATATATTGTATAACTATATGTTACTTCTGATTTTGAAAAAAAATTCAAGTTATAACTCCTATTTTAGATTAATTTTTTAATATTAAAAGTCTCGATAATAATTTTTTGGGTTAAGTACGATTTTGGTTCCTAAGGTAGGGGCTAAAATTTTTTTTTGTCCCCAACCTTTTTTTGCTATAAAATAGTCCCGAAGGTTTAACTTAGTTTTAAAAACGTCATTTGGACAAAAATACCCTTCTCCCTTTTTCCCCAAAATCAACCAGAAAGCAGAGGCAGAAGAAAAAACAGAAGCAGAAGTAGAAAGCAGAAGTAGAATCAACAACAACAACAATGGATAATGGAATCACAGCAACAATAAAAGCAGAAGCAAAAACAGAAGCAGAAAACAGAACCAAAATCAACAACAATGAAACAACAACAATGGATAATGGAATCACAGCAACAACAAAAGCAAAAATAGAAGCAGAAGTAGAAGCAGAAGGTAGAAGCAGAAAGCAGAAGCAGAAAGCTGAAGCAATAACAATGAAACACCAATAGATCTGCTGGCGTCCGGCGAGGAGCATCGACGACCGTCCAACCTCGCGGCTCTACTGGCATCGACGGGACTCACTCCAGCGGTGGCGGCGGGACATGGCTCGATGGTGACCGACGACGGCAGTTCGCGATGAGGACGACGACAGGGCGTGGCTGGATACGATCTTCCTCAGCGCCTCCGTTCCTCTCTTCTCTTCCTCTCCTCTTCTCTTTCTCTCTTCCTCTGTTCTCTCCTCTCTTGCTGTTAGTGTGAGTGAGATCTGGAACCTCTCTCCTCTTTCGTTAGTGTGACCAAACGGCGAAAAGTGGCAGCGGCGGCGGCAGCAAGGAGTAGCGGCGCTTCCCCTCCCCTTTCTCACCTTCTTTCCTGAACCCCCCCCCCAAACGAAGCATGATTCTCTTCCCCCATTTTCCCCTTCCCTTTAACCTTTTCCTTTTCCTTTTTTTTATTTTTTATTTGTTTTAGTTAGGGGTATTTTCGAAATAAAAATTTAAAATTTAGTAAAAAGGATAATTATAAAACTAAATTAAACTTTCGGGACCATTTTGTAGCAAAAAAAAGGCCGGAGACAAAAAAATTTTTTAGCCCGATCTTAGGAACCAAAATCGTACTTAACCCTAATTTTTTATATGCTAATGAGTCAAATGATGATTTTTAATAAACTTTTAGAAATCGTTTAATGTTCTAATTTACATTCATAAGTTTATAAAAATGTAGATTTTTTGAAATTTGAACTAAAACACAAAAGTTGAATTTCTATTCTTATTCATTTTGATTTTTTTATATTTTATTTGAATTCAAATTGAGGATATTTTTTTTATTAATATTTATATTTTAAAGTAGTAAATATTAATAACCTGTATATATCAGTATTAAATCGAATCAACTAAATTCAATTTATATGTATATGCTGCAGAAGTAATAAATTGAATCAACTAGATTCAATTTACTATTGATATAGTATATATAGTAAATCGAATTAATTTATCTTAAAAAAGCGTAAATCAAATTTAATTGATTATTAATTTTTAGGATATAAATATAAATTAATTCACTTCAAGACATTGCTGTAATTTTGATCTTCAAATAATTTGATTGTGTGAATTATTCTTTCACATACACACACAATATGTAATATTTACAACAAAATTTCATGTGAATTTGATAGTCGAGAAACTGTTAGATGAAAATTTAGTCAAATCAGTCAAAATCATCTAACGGCTCTCAATTATCAACTTCACATGAAGTCAACTGCACTTGCGTTTTCACCTTATATAAAAACTTGATTATTCAATTGTAGCGGATTTAATTGTTTTACAATAATATATTTAATATTTTTGTAGAATTGTAGGTGATAATTTGTTGAAAAATATATAAAATAAAAAATATAAACATAAATATATATTTATTTAATCACTGATTTTGTGTGTTCGTATTTTTATATATATCACCTTAAGGGAAAAAATGAAGAAAAAAAAAAGGCCTTATTCCATGAAATATTGAAATCTGACCAAAAACTAAAACTTACGAAAAGAATAATAAAAACAAAAAAGGAGAGTTTACTACCTGTGTTAGTGTGTTGAGCCTAAAAATGAGAAATCACTAACATTGTCACCGTTACCCTAGAAAATCAGGAATCGTTGAACAGCCTCAGCCCAGTGCACGCGGCCGGATCGGAAAGCTCCGAACCTCCGCCGGTGAGTCCGACGGACCACCACGCAAGCGGTGGTCCTATCCTTTCACGATCATTCACCGCCGCAGCCGCACGATCATCGAAGGCATTCTTTCTCCCTCTTGGTGTCGGTAATGATACTATTGCATTTTCTGTTTGTTCGTTTTGAAAGAATTTTATACTTTTATACTTCAATTTTGTTCTGAAATTGCTCTTGTTTGTTATTCATTTGTTAAATGTGTTAGAATCAGCTTCGATGAATGCTCTGAAGAATCTGCTTTTGTTGATCGGTTTACTTTTGAAGCATTGTGGATGCTTTTGCAATTCGCGATTGCAAATAATATTTATTTTCTCGGATTTTATTCCCTTTTATGCTCAGGAAAAAAAAAAAAAGAAAGATTTTTCCTAAACATTGATGCATATGTTATATTCAATTCAATTTTTTTTTAAGTTTCACTTTGATGCCACGTAATATTTTTATTTCAAGAACAATACGCATTTGCCTAAGTATTTCGATGCCGTTCTTATCACTAACTCAACTAACATTAACTGTATCCAATTGAAAGTTGGTTGGAGATTACTGAATTTGATTCTTTTTGCCTTCTTGCCTACAGAGCCAACAAAACTAAAATGACAGATACTAGTGACTCCGGTTTTAATCTGAAAAGAAGTACTGACGTATCTTGGCAGACGCAGAAGGAAAGTGCTGAGCAAAATGGGCTTTCTGATATTGAGCAACTGGTGAAAAGGAGCAAATTCTCTAGGTACAATAATTCATATTGCCGGATTTTATTTCTTGCTTGTTTGAAGGGCTCATTTCATAACTCTATTATGGAAGTTCATGTGTTAGATCAAAGTAGTCATTATCTTATTTAAAAGGCCTGTTATTTCTCAGTTCAAAATTTTGATGTAAATTAACCCTCAATTTAGGTATTTGAGGAAGCAGATCTTACTATTTCAGATTTTTCTACTATGCTCTTGTTTTGTTAAATTGGGTTAGGGCTATGAAACTTCTTCTCACAAGTATTTGACGTAGCCATTAATATGAATAATGGCATTAGCTAGTTATGAACAATGTATAAGCTATAGAAAAATGAGCCAAGCCACAAGTAAGCTTAACAGATGGTTCAGCTTACCTCCATCATGTGCTCACTCATCATAGAACATGTTAACAATAGCATTTACTGCTTCTTTCGGGTATCTTTGCAGCATTGGAAGACTACATGATAATTTTTCACTTTATTCTCCATTCCACGTCCTTCCAAAGATACCCTGAAAGCCTTTGTTGTATCTTATCTCACGACATGTCTTGTCCAAAAATCTTTTATCCACTCTTGTAGAGATGAATTCAACCGCTTGGTGGAGTTATTAAATTCAAGGCTAGTGGACCCTCCTAATGTTGAACAAGGAAAGCAGAACGCTAATTTGACTTCTCAAAAACACGATGAAGAATTTTCAATTTCCCAACGGTTTCTAAAGGTTTCCGATGCACGAAGACATGAAGAGTCAAAAGGAGCCATATGGGAAAGCCCAACACCTCTTGGTCTGTCAAATGTAAGTATTACAATTTGTCATTTAAGCTGTTCACATTCAACACTAGTTTATGATTGATCCCTTTGCTCATATATTATGTTATGCAAAATTTGTTATGCCTATGTGTGTCCCTAGACTTTAGTGTTTAGTATACTTGTAGTATAATCGTAAACTATTAACATAAGAATGTTTGAGCATGCTTGGGAAAGGCGCAATCAACTTTGTTTTAAAGGAAAGTTGACCTGGATTTCTGGAAAAATCAATATATTTGGGTTAAAATTGAATATAAATTATAATCAAAAGCTTATAATCTGAATCCAAATAGCAGCTCATAATTATAAGCAACTTTTTGGAGCTTTTTTAATAGAGGCTGATTATTTTAGAATTGTTTTGTTCTTACCAAATAGACCACACATCAAATATCATGATATAAACGAAATTCCAGACCTTTTTATTTTGGCATACAGAAGCAACTTTTTTTGTTTTTAATACAATTCAAACAAAACAAATTTTCCTGAAACCACTTTTTAGTGTTAGTATCCAGAGTTCCAGATATACATGGATTCTTTGATTATATGAAGAAACGGTAATACAAATAAGCAATTACTAAAATAATTTAATCTTGTACCCCTCCCAATCACATCATTTATCTATCAGTTTTTAAAACCAGTGAAATGGTATGGATATGTATGTTTCATCTGTTTAGGTTTTGTTTGGATATAATATTCTTAGAGTTCATGACTTCATGCAATTTCAAATGCATGGAAATTCAAGTGCATCAATTGCAAAACTTCTTCATTTGGATGGAATAAATATGTTACCTGCATTAATAAAAATCCTTTGTAAAGGTAAGGTATTTAAATTACTTCCATTAGTTTGTTTTTCCCTTATTTAATATAATTGAGTTTATTTTTTATTAATTTTAATTGAGACAGAGAGGAGGAGAAACTAACAGTGTGTTTGGTTTACATTTTCATTTTGAATATTTTCTGTTTTCAAGAATCAAGATTTTGTAAAAGAAAAAGAAAAGATGGTGAAAACAGTGAAATTTTATTTTCTGTCTTCACATCCTGTTTTCTCTTTTTTCTTCACAAAATTCTAAAACCAGAAAATACTGAAATGAAAATAGAAAATAAAAACACAAACCAAACACACTCTTATTCCCACATTATAACTGGAAATTGAAATCCCCTGTTTTAGCTAATTGAAATTCTTTATCAAAATTCCTTGAGTTTTTACAATTCCTTTGAGTTAAATTCCCAAACATGATTACCATAAATAATTTTTTTATTCTCTAAAATTACTTACCCTCCCTTTAATCACCCCATTCTTTTTTAGCTTAGATTGTGGCAAGAATGAAAAATTGAGATCAGTTTTCTTGTTTGCCATGTTAGTGTGGTGGAATAGATTGAATTTGATAGTAACTGCAAGTTGTATATGCATCTATCATAGTTACATAGAACATGTCCTTTTCTGTATCCGATTTATTTGTATATATGGCAATCAAATTAATAACTCTCCAGGTTCCAGATAAATTTGGTGCCTCACCTGTTGAGATTGCTAAGGCATATATGGATTCACGTGCAACTGAAGCAGGCCCCAGTTCTAAGAGCATAATACAAACTGTTGAAAGAAGAGTATCACGTGGTGAGGAATCTGCAATCAAACTTTATGATCCATTACCATTTGCAAAGACATCAACATGTTGGCCTGGTGTAGTAGCACATGATGCTTACGCAACACCACAAAGTCAAAGAAGCAGATATGGACTACACAACTTCCCCCGGACTCCTTATTCTAGAACTTTATTATCAAAATCTAAGTCCAGGGTATATCTTGCTTTAGTAGTTTATATAGTTTTCTTTAGTAGTTTTTTGTATTTTATTTTCTTGTGTTTCCAATCTTATTACAACTTTTCTTCCTTTCTTTTTCACCAGTTGAATCATATAGAAGGCAATTATGGCAACATTTTATCAACGCCCCTCAGTCAATCGCAGTCATTGTATAGGCAGGTATGCTTCATTTTTCAGATCCTTATGTGATTGTGTTTGATTTACATATATAATATGTATATTTTTAAAGAATTTGTAAATATTGAAATTTGAAATTGGCGTGTTCTAAGTACTTTTTTTGTTGTTGTTATAGTTGATTTTTATAAAGAAGTTGTAATTAACTTTTTAAGTTAAGATGGTAAGTACTAAGTAGTTTACACTCTAACCAAGAAATTTTGGGTTCAAGTATTAGAAATAGCAAGAAATAGGCTTTGGATATTTTATATATGTATATATATATGGTGCAGGGTATTTTAGGAAAAAAGCTGTACGTCAAACCTCTCCCAATTCCCTTTATATATATAGGCTTAAACTTAAGTGGTAAAAGGCTTCAGAGGAAACCTTTTTTGTTTGTGAAATCAGATTTTAGCATATTTTCTGAACATACTATTACTACCAAATGTGTTCCATAGAGGCCTTATTTTTCCTTAATATGTTTTTATTGGCTTATTGCTTATTGTTAGTTTTCTTTCTTTTTTTTTAATTTGATTTTTGGTCTGTTGGTAACTTAAATAAATATATAGGATAAATCTAAAGTTGATGCATCAGAAAGCAGATATGGATCTGTTGGACCTATACGTCGAATTGGTGGCAAGGTTGGTTCACAGTCTTCATCAAGAACATCGCCTTATTCATCTCTTCATGGCCTTCCAAAGAGAGAGAGTCCCGTCATTAATGACATTTTCACTACTCCTGTTACAAAGGCTTCTTATCCTGATGGGATAAGCACTCAGAAGCGGGTGCGCTTTGAGGTGGATGTTCCATCAGTGCACATGCATACCAGTTTGATGGCTAAAAAGATATTGGATCATATTGATAGAAACATACCCACTCCCAAAGAAAAATCTGCTGAGCTGAATCTGGCAACTAAATGGAAGAGTCCTGAATCCTCTGTAGATATTAATACTACCTTATCAAAAGAAAATAATGACTCACTACAGTTAAAAGGTGTTGGTCATTTCAAATTTGGTGGGCTTGATGCAAAGGAATCTACACCTAGAAATGAAGGTCAAGGGAACAGCAATGTTGATATTTTACCAATGAAGAGTTCTGGTAAACCCATTGATGTCAGTAAAGAAGGAAATTCGGCATCTAACATGAATGTTAGCAGCAGCATCCCCACATTTGGTATTGAAGCAAGGACTATGCAAAATTATGGTGGTTCTCAGAATATTTTAAAGAAGTCTGCTGAAGAGGTACAAATTATTTGATGGATATAAAAGCTTTTTACATATATTTTTTCTTATTTAGCCTTTTCAAATATTAGTTACAACTTACAATTCTTTTATATTTGTTATAATTAGTTTCCGGTTGGAAAAGAAAATTGATTGCATGAGATGCACTGAAGCATTTAGTAGTCAATCTATTGATATCTGAAACCTGTTAAAGTTTTGATTTGGGACATCATTATATCTAGAGCCAAGAGTTTCTGAAAGATCTGCCAATGCAGGAAACTTCGAAGACTCATCCCGGTGGCAGTTTCCCTTTCATAGTAAATCAAGAAAAGAAGCCTCTCTCTAACTCTACATCCAGTAAACCAGTTTTACCTCCAATTACCATCAAGAGGCCTGTGCGTGACTCAAGGTGGTTGTCTGATAATGGCACAGGATTTACCTTCCCTGTTACAACATCATCTTCTGTGTCATCGGAACCACCAACACCAACCATCATGCCATTGGCTAGCGAGGACCAGAATCAATCAAAAGAAATCTCCACTGAAACATCATATAGTTTTGGTTCAAAAAGTTCGTCCGATCCGGCAGTGGTGTTTTCCTTCCCATCTACAAGCAACTCAGTTGTTCATGATGACGCTGGTGATATAAAGTTCAACTTTGGTTCGGATGATAAGCCAAGGTTGTCTTTTTCGTTTGAAAAGAATGCTGTCTGTTGTTAAGGAAAAAGCTCTCTCTTTCTCTCCGCAGTTGCATAGTGTACTTTTGTGTGCTTTACTTCTTTTCCTGAGGACGAGCAAAAGTGCCATTTTGAATGAGACTGTAAAGTTTCTATTGTCCTATCATAAATCTGCATGTATTTTTGTTTTTGGTTTCCAATTTCCGCAGCAAACTATTCGGCAACGTTTAAAGGTTTGGCAAGCAGATTTTGGTGATTATTTCTACGCATCTTATGATCAGATGGTATGGTATCGAAGAATGTTATGATATGGTTTTATAATATTGACACTGATTTTTATTTTGTTTCTTCCAAGTAATTGCCAAATTTATTTCTGCGAAAACAAAAAGCATACAGCAACAAATTGTCCGTCATAATTTGAAATTGTTGTATTCGACATTTGTTATTCAAGCAAATGATAATCAGATTTTTTTTTTCAAATAAATAATTTAATTATTTTATTTACTGAAACATGTAATTTGTAGCGTATTTATTAATTTGTATAATTTGGCTTATCTCGTTTACATAATTAAAATAATCCTTCTGCATGTCTGTTTTTTTTTAATGCTACGGGATGAATTTTTCTGATGTTAATTTTAAATTTTGATGGATTATTTTGTCTTTGTAAAGAGAAACAAAGGGTTTGCTTTTGTTTTGTGCTTGACTGCTTGCTTGTCGTGACTCGTGAGTCATAACGGACTAACGGTCCTTCTGGCATCTCCAACGTTAAGAGTTAATGGAGGTAATCTACATGTCATATTAAGTTGATAATGTGGCCATTAAGTGTCATGCTGGCTAATGACGCATGGACAGCACGACAACAATCGATCCATTTTTCTGACAAAAACGGTAAAAAACGTTACCGTTTTCATTTGTTTTGGAAAATAAACAATTTTTTATTCATTTCAGAAAATAAATCGTTATCAAAGAATACCTCTAATGGGAATTGGGAACGATGAAGCCCCGAGGAGGGCCAATGATTTCCTAAAGGAAGGTTGTAAGTCTCAACAACAATTTTGGCGATAACTTTGTAAAGAAAACTGTTATCCCGTATCAAAATTATTATTATTATTATTAAAAATGGAGGTGGAAATCTGAATTATGAGATCAGTATAATAATAATAATAATAATAATAATAATAATAAGAAAAATACTAGGTAGACAATGACTATTTTAAACAACATCAACAACAAGTTCAAAAAATTGGTCCAATTACACTAATAATTCAGTTCAACCCCGCTCCCCACCTCCCCTCCCCTCCCTTCACCCAAATTCTAATTTTAATCATCCTAATTACTAACATCATAATCATCCCACCCACTCCCCTCCCTTTTAACTTAACAGTAAAAATCTTTCCCCTACCCCAATTGAAAGGCGTTCAGAAAGGAAATCCCCTCACAGCCGGCGGTCCGCTTGTCTTGGTTGCGGTCGTCCAGCCTGACGTTCGCCGCAGCAGCCATCCTCCGGAGCGACTCCATTGTGTAGACGAGCAACGGCAGTCGTAGCCCCGTCCCTGTCGCGTGGACCTCGTCCAGTCGCAACCCGCGTCGTCTTCTAATGGCTAGCTCCCAAGCTTGAAGTCCCGGCCTGTTCGCGGCGCCTGTGGTCTTCCGGCGAAAAATCAGGGCAACCGTCGTCTCTACATGTTCGCCCGCATCGAAGGTAACTCCATGACTAGCTCTTTCTTGATGGGTTAGATGTTCATATTATTTTTTACTTCAAGTATGATTTGTTTATGCAATTTAAAAGGGATGGTTACTTCACTATATGAATGGATGGTTGAAATTTTTACGAAAAAATGTGAAATTTATTTGAGACTTGGGACCTAATTTCTGACTTCTGTTAAGTAATCAGTTTTGAATAAGATATATTAAGATCAGGTGATCATTCTGGATACAGAATTAATTAATATTAATCTATGATAAAATAAATGTTAATTGTTTAATTTTTCGAGTTCAAAATAGATTTCAATAAAATGTCAAAGGGAATTTTTTAATTTTATTTTAGTTATAAAATCGGTTTGAGTTGATTATTAATATTTTGCCGTCCTAATTTTATGTATTTGTATTTCATTTGAGTTAATTTGAAATGATATCTGTTACGGATATTTGGATTTGTAAGATACTTTCATACAATTCTGAAATGAACTTTTGTGTTGAAGTAACTATGGAAGACAAGTTATGATGGAGGAAAAAATTTTGGGTCTATGGTTCTAGAATTTGATAGGCAATTATTCGCTTGTGTTCTTCTAATGTTACAAAACCTGTCCATATATAAAATTTTTGAACTGGTTTAGGGTTATTTGATACTTTTTTAATAACAGTTAATAGTGTAATATACATTTTCTACACATGATTACTATTTTATTTTGTTACTTGGTTGACCATGGATGTTTTATTTTGAATAAGATATATTTAGATTAGATGATCATTTTGAATACAAAATTAACATTAATCCATGATAAAGTAAATGTTAGTTGCCAATGAGTTATAGCTCAAATGGCATAGATTCCTCATACTCAATTAAGAGGTTGCGGGTTCGAGTCGCATATCTTTTCAAATTTTGCCAAAAAGTAAATGTTAGTTATTTAATTTTTTGTGTTTGGAATATATTTTAAGAAGATGACAAGGGGTCATTTTTAATTTTATTTTAGGTATGAAATCGGTTTGAGTTGATTAACAATATTTCAGCCGTCTTAATTTTTTTGTATTTGTATTTCGTTTGAGTTAATTTGAAATGATATTTGTTAGGGATGTTTGGTTTTGTAAGATACTTTTATGCAATTCTGAGACGGACTTTTGTATTGAAGTAACTCGTGACGTATTACTTCGGTTCTGAATTTTATGGAAGACTAATTATGATGGCAAAAAAAATTAGGTGTATATGATTCTGAAATTCGGTTTGTCTCGTTCGTTTGTGTTTTTTCATCACCCTCACAATGAAAATACCATACAGATATGCTTCGAGCAATGAGAATGGAGATTATGGAGGATATTATCATGGGAGCACACAATGGATCCATTGAACAGGTGCGAACTTTGTTGGACCGAAATGAAGAACGTGTATACCACAACCATCTAAGAAACAAGAAAAAGGAGGTTAAATCACCTTTCACAGTACCAAGCACTAGGACATTAATGAACTTGTGAGGAAGAACCGGAATCAGAGAAAGCACTAGATGTACCTAAAACCCGTTTGGGAAGTAGCAGAAGCTATTTTTTTTTTTACTTTTAAATTATGAAAAGTCACAATAAAAAAACTAAAAAACAGCAACAAAATATACATTAACACACATTTCATATTCATTTTTTATTTTCACCTACCATATCATGCACAATAAAACAACAAATACTAACTATACAATAATTTCTTTTGCATTGCCATCAAGATTATTGTGAATTAGAATTTTAATATCCATTTTCTTGTGTAAAAAAATTGTATTTTGTGAGTTATTTATCCGAACACTACAATTTTAAAATAAGTACTTTTATAACTAAAAATCAACACTATTAATAAAAGTTCTTCTACTTTAAGCTCTTTTTCAAAAGAGCTTATTTAAGTTTCACATTATTTACGTATTTTCGTGGTGGAGTTTTGTTACAATAGAAAGGATAAATTTTCATGATAAATAACATTTTTAGTTCTCTAACTACTTTGATTCTGTTTCAAGATATTAGCGAAGCGTAAAAGCTATATTAGTTAAGAATAACTATTTGGGTACCAATAAAAATAACCATCCGCTATCATATGGAATCGAACATCCAGCCTCTACCATTTGTTACTATTTATACACTACACTAATACTCTTCTAAATAACCATTTGGGTAACAATAGAGATAACCATCTGTTAGCCTATAAAATCGAACATCCATCCTTTATTACTTGTAATTGACCACATACTCTACACCAAGACTATTATGAATAACCATCTGGGTATCAATAAAAATAACCATTCACTATCCTATTGAATCGAACATCCATATTAAAATACTTAAAACTGATCACACACACTACACCCAGATTATTTGAAATAACCATCTGGGTAAGAAAAGAAATAACCATTCGCTTTCCTATTAAATCAAACATCCAGTTTATAATACTTTTAATGAATCACACACACTACACCCAAACTATTCAAAATAACCATCTGTGTAACAATAGAAATAAACATCCACTATCCTATTAAATCGAATATCCAGTTTAACATAATTGTAATTAATTATACACACCACACCAAGGCCATTACAAAATAACCATCTGGGAACCAATAGAAATAACCATCCGCTACGCTATTGAATCGAAACCGACTTTATTTGCATATGTTGCATAAAAATCCTAAGCCAGCTTCAAATGCTCAAACTGCATCCCAACTCTTGGTAATATCCGTTCAAAACAGACATCATTTGAACATGAGGATTAATGGTCGATTCAAATATGCGGTTCACGAAAAAAAAGCAATATACTAGAGACCAAACCTCATCAACAAGATCCGTGTCATCACTTCCAGTAATATCCGTACATTCTATGACCTACAATCAAACATACACAAGCTAATTAGATACCGTATTATTAAACAAGTTTCAACTAAAAAGATTTTATTAATGCTTTTTTCAAAAATATCATTAAAAATTTATTACTATGCATAACTTAAAAGAAATAATAATAATGAAAAGTATACTCATAAAAAATCTCATCTAATTAGTTAGGCTTATATTAAGTATTTATATAGAGCATGCATGGATCTACCACAACTGGATCGCACTTACACAACTTAAAACCAAGTCCATTTCTATGCTTTGAAAAGTCAAAAAGCTCATTATTTCTTCTTGGATGTGAATGATACACTCCCATTCTCCATTTTCGTTTCTTCAATTCCTTCCTTGCCAATCCTCTCTTATTTCTTCTTCTTATTTGTTTATTAATTAATTTATTTTTCTTATAGTAGTAATCAGTGTTGTATGTATTGTGGATTTGCTAATTCAAATTTTGAGGCCTTTGAGTACTATATTGTATGTTTTGCACAACTGCACATATATTTTCTAGTAATATTATATAGCGTGAAAAAATAAAAAAGAATGCAAAAATAAAAAACACATTTAGTGAGCATCCAAAATGTACAGCATCTCCACTTAGAGCATATATTTCCATCTATAAAGTGAGTTGTGACCAAATTTGTTTGTGCATATATGGCATGGAAGCATAAGGATGGGAATTTAAAATAATTTAATGGCAATTATGTGGAATATTTAAAACATATATGAATAGGTAGTTTCATTCAATTCACTTAACTAAACATGATATGCACTTCTTAAATTACACTAATCAAATGACCAAATTTAAAATTTTAAACCAATTTAGTGTTTAAACAAAACTAATAATCAAGTGCCTTGTCAAAACTCAATCTAAACATCATTAAAAATAGTATAACATTACACAATTCTGAATTATAATGCCTAAAGATAACAAAATTTTAGACAAATGCTAGCCAAACATAAGAATTAAACAAAAAATTTCACTCAGGCGTTTCATCGAGCATATGGTATGCACAATATGTAAATAGAGATTTTAAACTCAATTTAAGCAGCAATCAATCCAAAAAAAAATCAGCCATCAAACATTTTGGAATGCAAAAAGTATCAATCCATTAATCTAAGCCTAATCTAAATACTAAAAGCAGAATTAAAAATTAGTTAAAATGAATAAACGAAAGAACATGGGCAGGAGGAAGCATGGAACCTGCGTTAGTAAAAGGGGAAGAATGGAAAGAGAGGGGTAGCAGACGCGGTGTTGCAGCGGCACAGAGCTCAGCCGCTGCTGGGTTGCACTGGGATTTCTCGCTGGGGTTGGGCTTTGCACAAAGAACAAGGGTAGCGTACAGGGGATTAAGGAGAAATGGAGAAAGAGGGAAGAAAAAAAGAAGAGAGGGAAGAGAGAGGGGGTAGGCGATGGTGGTCACCGGTGGTGATGGCGGTGGTGTCGGATGGAGGATTGGGACTGGGTTGAGAGTGCAGAAGAGAAAAGGGTCAAGCGAGAGGAAGATAAGATGAGAGGGTAGCTGCAGAGCTTCAATTCACCAATGTTAAAACCCTGATTTTTTTTTAATTTGAAAAATAATTATTATTAGAATTTAATTAATCAAACCATTAATTACATTTAAGATTAATTTACTTTTTTAACCACATTGTTTACATTGTTCACTAATGTTGTTGTTCACCTATACTTTTTCTAACAACAACAACAACAACAACGGTATTCTTTTTCACAAAAAAAGAAACAATGTTACTGTGCTTTAAAGAGCTAATCTTACATTAGTATCTTTGTAAATATATAAATCTTCCAATCAAAATACATTAATGAAAAATCCGCAATGTTAAATGATGTATTTGATTCTGGTTAAAACAATAATCCAGTAACAAAAACTAAATCAGCAAAATAAAATAGACTTTCATATAGTTTCGGCCCGGCCCAGCCAACCCGACCTGATCCAGTTCTGCGCAGGGGAACCCGACCTGAGAGTGTGCCCCGCAGCCGAATCATGACCCGGACACCTACATCCCGTTGCCAACCGCATGACAGCTGGGAGAGGAAGCTTCCTGAAAGGAGACCTCTCCTGTGGGATCCGTCCTACTTACAGGGTATATATGGGGAGGGTCCTACCCCTCCCCCAAGGTACGTCACTACCACCCTTACTCTCAAATCACCTGTATACTTTCTGACTTGAGTGTCGGAGTATCATTACAGGTGGCACCCCCTCGTCTCACGAAGAGCTCGGGAGATCGCCTACCCCCGCATCTTGCGAACAAGCTCAGATCCAGACTGATTCTCACCTTCTCACCCAGAATACTTCTCCAACCTGTCTAAAACCCCAAAGAACCGAACATATAATATAATCGTACAATTTTATTTTGTATTTACCCCCGGAACTTATATCCATAACCATGCATAATTCTATAATAGTATAAAGTATAAACTATGCAAATTGAGCAATTTCTAATTTTGTAAACATCACTATCTATTACCCAAAAAGGTTCTAATATCCAGTATATCACCTAAAGTATTTCAACAAAAATATTACAACATATGGTAAGTGTGTTAATGATTATTGACTATATAGATTAATTTTTTATCAATTGTGGTAATATTTATCTAGTAATACTATTTTTGGTCTTAAATAGTATTTATTATAAGTTTATTTAGTTTTAACGTGTGAATAAGTTTTATTGAGAAAAAGGAGTAAACAACATTAATTAATTTTTAAAGGCTAAATTATATATTTTATCTCTGATGTTTGTTGTGATATTTTTCAAGAATAATTCTAATGTTTAATTTAATTTAATTTTGTTTTTAATGTTTTTAATTAATTTATTTTTATTATTAATATTTTTTATTTATATTAAAATTATTATTAAAAATTTTTAATTTTATTTTTAATATTTTTATGAAGTTAATATTTAAGGATAATTTTGACATAAATTAAAAATTTTAAGAACACAATTAAATGTAACTAAAAGTTAACAGTATTAAAAAAAAGGTCGCAAATGGAAGAAAAAGTATACTTTATTGATAAATAGTGCCAAGAGAGAGAACAAATTCAAAGAAAGAAGGAAGTTAATCAAAATAATTTTGTTTTATCCATTTAATTTATAAAAAATTAAAAAAAAAAAGTTTCAATCATTTGCAATTTACATAATCTGGAGTCCTAGACACTTATTTGGACTGAGGGAGTAATCATGATTCATGGAACAAACAATAAATATTTGGCCCCACTTAAATTCCCAAAAGAGGAGAAAGAACTAAAAAGACACGCATTGCAAACTGCAGCTTCAACAGAGTGCAGCCCCTTGTTTCATTCAATCCCTGTAACCCGGTTCCTACCTTCTTTTCTTTTCTCCTATACTGAAAGAAAAGAATAATTTATTTATTTAACTCGGACCAAAAATTGGTGTTTGGAGCTTGAGGATTTGAGCTGCAATTAAAAAGAGAGAAAGAAAGAATTTCACAAGATCATGGACGTGGAATCATCGGAGTCCGCCGCGTATCCAGGGTCCGGTAATATGCAAATTCCAATAGATCTCTTCGGTTCCAAAGAGCACCATGGACTGCCACGTGGCACCCTGGCGTTCGCCGACGAATCAGGTAACATAGTCTACAAGGTCAACCGCCACAATTCTTCTCCCAAGGACAAGAAACTCTTGCTCGATGCTTCCGGCAACGTCATCTTCTCCATACACCGCTATCAAGTCTCTCTCTCTCTCTCTCTCTCTCTCTCTCTCTCTCTCTCTCTCTCTCTCTCTCTCTAAGCGCATCTTAATTTCGTTTTGCTTAGTCATAGTTTGATTATTATGATTTCCTAATTTATTTTTTATTCACGGAAATTAGATTTACTTTTTTAAATAATTATTCAAAAGTTAGTTATTTTGCTGGTGTGGCGATTAATGATTGAATTTCGGTCTAGATTTCGATGACATGGTTTTGGTTTTAGACTTTTAGCTGATATGTTTGAATATCTTGTTTTTGATAGAAGGGGAGTTGGAAATGTTATAAGGGAGAAAGCAACGTGGAAACGGATATGGTGTTGAGGGTGCAGAGGACAGTTAAGAAGTTGAATATAGTTGAGTTACAAGTGTTTTATGGCGGCAACAATGGCGAAGCCTGTGATTTGATAATGAGGGGTTCTCCTTGTATGCGATCATGTGGCATTTATAAAGACACTGAAATTGTTGCTCAGGTAATCCACTAGCATTCATTATTGAAGCTCTGAATAATGCCAAACATGCGTTCAAAATGGATCATAGTTAAATAGGACCCATCACTTTTGTAGTTGGTTCTTCTTAATTTCAGTTTGAATTTGGTCATCTTTTTCCAACATTATTACATTAGACTAAGTAGGAGCTTGATGATGTTGATTTCTTTAAATCCTCCATGATAATGAATATTTACCAATGACTAATGTTTAGGTGTTCTGGTCATTAAGGCTCTGAAGACTTATTTTCTTTTCCTGTTGCTAGTGAACCTTTACCTTCTTTCCTGCTCTTCTGGCTTATATGGTGCTGGATTGCTGGTCTTATATTTCTCCTGATATTACTCCTTACGCGGCTACTGAAGTATGGATTTAGATCGTCTAAAGTGAGAATTTCTTTAAAGTGAGAAAGTAAGTTGTTAACCACCCTTGGATCAATAATTTAAGGGTAGCTGCTTAAGGGCGATTGTCCTTACCTTTTCACTCTACAAAATGTTCACTTTAAAAGATCCGAATCCGGTTTGGATTTAGACTAGCCAATAAATTATAGCTCAAATGTTACCTCTTTTAGTCCATGTTAGAATATCCTTGTCTTTTGATTCAGAGTTCAATCCCAGCTTGGTGCCTATCACCCTGCCATTTCCCTAGGAGTTCCTTTCGAGTGAAAACAGATTAAAGTAGGCACCTTGAAACTTTGATTTGGTTTATGGGTTGGAATTAGTAAACTTTTGTATATGTGTATCCAATAATCCAAATCTCACGTGATATTTTAATATAAATTACGCCCTTAGAAGAATTAAAACAAGGAAGTGATGCTGAAGAGTTTATCTGGATGACAAGTAGCATGTTATTGTGAAGTAGGAGTGATATGTTATGTTTCTCTTTGAATCTCATTCATCAAGGTCTATGATTAGTACATTATATGAATCTGAAACATGAATAGGATCTGAAACAATTTGGAAGGCTGTATTATGTGTATTGTGTTATTTGCGTTTGCTCTTTGTTGGATAATGAACCGACTTATTCTTCTTCTCCATTAGACCGGGTATAGGACTCAACATGTCCCACCCGATCTGATAGTGAAGGAGAGCAAGTCAACTCAGTATCCAAAAAAGAATGAGTCTAAGTATCATTTTCAAAATTTCAGATAATATATGTTCTCTCTGCAATGTGCATTCCAAAGACTGATTTGACTTATACTTTTTTTATAAAAAGAATTTTTTCCCTCTTTTTTTCTTGCAGACTAGCCTGATGTACAAGCTTCACCAAATATATGCAAGTAGGGGTAAATTCCGCATAACGATATTTCCAGGAACTACTGACCGTGCTGTTATTGTTGCTTTGTTTGTAATATTTTTGAATGGACGAAAATAACATCATTAATAAGTAGGCAATTGCAGTTTATTCTCAGAGCTATCTGAATCTGTAACTTAAGCCGGAAGAAAAGAAGTTTTGAATTTACATACATTTTAATTCTTTCTCCATAGGCAGGAAATGAAACATGCATCCTTACAAGTTATATGGAGCAAGCTGTAAACTAATCTGATTTTATTTCAGCTTGTGTTGGATTCTAACCCCACATACTTTCAAATTATTATTATTATTATTATTATTATTATTATTATTATTATTATTATTATTATTATTATGCCACAAATTTTAATTGCTAAACCACTAATATGCTTACGAGACAAGACACTGAATAATTATGGACAGTGAATAATGTTGTACACCTAATTTTGTGTTTGATTTATATATCTATTATCTATCTATTATATATTATAAAAATGGAATTAACCAACTTGAGTTGGTCGAATGGTCAACTCATTCATCTGCTTAATCAAGTGCTAGAAGTTCGAATTCTTTCCCGTGTATGGAGCAATCTATTGGCCAGCAGTAGACCTTTAAATGGAACTCAGATTCGCAACGAATTAGTCTTTGGTCTATCGAGATAGGAGATACCATAGTCGGTGGGTAACTAAAAATAATATTAAAATGAAATTTCTTCACTTAATAGAATAGCTGGCAAATTTTTTAAGGTGTTTTTTTATTTATTTATGCATTAATTAATTTTTCATTTATTTGATTTGATTGAGATGAATAACAAATTATTTAATATTTTGTTTAATTACATTAACTATAACTAATCAATTACATTAATTATTTGATTTAACTAGAATAAACTGAATGATTTTGTTTTAATTTATATTAATTTTTTGTTTTAAGTATTTTGATTTGATTGAGATAAATATCAAATTAGTTAATATTTTTTTTAACACAATAACTATAACTAATTAATTATATTAATTATTTGATTTAACTGGAATAAATAAATTGATTTTGTTAATTTACATTAACTTTTTCATCTTATGTATTTTGATTAATAAGTTTTAAAAGTATTATAATTTTCATATGGTATATTTATAAGATATTTTTATTTATTTAACTTATTTTATTGAGCCAAATAATTATAATTAATTTATTATATCAATTGTTTAATTTAAATATATGTTATATGATTCAGTTTATCGTCACGTTAATGTTTAACTCGTTATTTACCAAAAGTTTTTTCTCCATTTTCTTCCTCGATCTTAAATATTTTGATTTTAAATTTTAGATATTTATTTATTGTTTATATTTCTTATTTTATTTTAATATCAAATCTAATATTTTTATTAATATTTTTTTTATAATTTATTGTCTAATAGTTATATGCCACCATCAATTATATGATCATAAATATTTTTTTAATTTATTAAAAAAACACAATTTCATTCGTTCTTTTTTTATTTACCTATTTTTGTATTTCATAACTTATTCTCTGTAAAAAAAATTTGGTCTAATATATTTGTTTTTGGTCTAATAATAATTTTTTTTACAGAAAATGATACTAAATTAAACATAAGTTAATTCCAATTTAAAAAGTTATGTTAATTAGTACAAGTATTATTATATTTAATTTAATTTATTTGCACATTAATATAATTGATTGAAAATAAATGATAAATAAAACTAGAAAATGATTAAGAAAGTAGAAGGTTCGTAACTACTTTAAAATAGATAATGGAATAAGTTTTAGGATATTATTCTATTTGAATTGTTAATAATTATAAGAATAGAAGATCATTAATCATATTAAAATAGACATTGAAATAAGTTTTATGGAACTGAATTTATTTAAATCGTTAATATAGTCTTATAAATAATAATTTTGTACAAAAAATTGTTAATAAAATTTTACAATCTTCATATTTATAGCTATTTGATTAATGTATTTTATTCTATTCTACTTTGCACAAAAAAATTGAGACTTATCTTTTTTAATTAATTATTTAAAAAGATAGTGAAATGAGTTATATGCCATATGGTAGTTTAACTATGTAATATTTTTTATTTTTTATTTTTTACTCAAGTGATAAAAAAAAATAATTGTTGTTGCACTCATATAAACTGTTGTGATATAGTATTAGAAAAAATTATTAGGTGCAGTGCAAATTATAACTCTTACAATGATATATTAATCTATTATATTATATATTACTAAAATCAGATTTATTCAATTAATAGTATAGTTGACATGGCATGTTTTTAAAGGTATTTCTTGATTTATTTTATCAGATTCATTTAAATGTGTTTATTAATAATTATTTATTTAATTTGATTTTGATAAATATTAAATTATTTAATATTTTATTTGACAACATTAACTATAATTAATCAATTTCATTAATTATTTGATTTGACTAGAATAAATGAATTGATTTTGTTTTAATTTACATTATTTTTTTTATCTTATGCATTTTGATTAAAAAATTTTAAAAAGTGTTATAATTAATCATTTATTTAATTTTATTTAAATAAATACCAAATTATTTCATATTTTGTTTGACCACAATAACTATAATTAATCAATTATATTAATTATTTAATTTGATTGGAATAAATGAATTGATTTTGTTTTAATTTGTATTAATTTTTGGATTTATTTATCTTGGATTCTAATTTCTAAAAATACATGTTAAGTTTATAAATTAAAAAATTTTATTGAAAACACAAAAATTTAAATTTTTAATATATTTATTTTGTATTTATTAAATAAAAATATTTAAAATTTTTCATTAATAGTAAGCTTATCACGTGTTTTTAGGGCACATACTATCTAAACCTTTAATATTTTTATCTTATGTATTTTGGTTAATAAGTTTTAAAAGTGTTATAATTTTTATATGATATATTTATAAGATATTTTTTATTTATTTAACTTATTTTATTGAGCCAAACAATTATAATACTTCATTATATCAATTATTTAATTTAACTGATTTAAATATATGTTATTTGAAAAATGATTGTTGTTGCACTCATATAAAATATTGTGATATAGTATTAGAAAAAAATAGAGATATTCTCCACGTCCAAGAAATTTTGACATCCAAGTTCATCCAAATAATTTTAGGTCACGCGCTTTTTTTGCTTTCTTCTTTCCTTATGCTTCTTCTTCTCACGCTCGTTTATGCACGGAGTGTCTTCTTCTTTTTTGCCTTCTTCTTCGCGTTCCTCCTCCTCCTCCTCATTCTCCTCCTTTTTTGTGTTCCTTCTTCTTCACGTGTTTTCTCCTTATCGTCATTCTTTTGTTGTTGTTACTGCTATTATATTTTTTTATCTTTTCCTCCTTCTCTCCCTGGTGAAGAAGCAGTAGAAGATGAGAAGGAAGAGTTTTGAATTGTACAGAACAGAAATGAACCAAACATGTTATTATGGTGAAACAATTGTATAGTACTAAATGAATGAAATATTATCCATTATATAAATTTAAATTCGAACAGCTTTTTGCATAATGAACCGAACACGTACTCATGGTGAAACAATTGTATAGTATTGAGTGAACGAAACATAATCCATTATATAAAATTAAATTCAAATAGCTTTCTGCATAATGCACCGAACACGTACTCATAGTGAAATAATTGTATAGTACTGAGTGAATGAAACATAATCCATTATATAAAATCAAATTCAAACAGCTTTTTGCATAACGAACCAAACACATACTCATGGTGAAACAATTGTATAGTACTGAATGAATCGAAACATAATCTATTATATAAAATCAAATTCGAAACACCTCTGTCTACAATTTAGAGATTATCAATTCAATTCAATTCAATTCAATTTAATTTATCAATTGCATTCCATTCCATTCGATTGAAAAAAAAATAATCTATTAGCAAAATGTTGGTGATGACGATAACGAAAGAGGAGAAGAAAAAGAAAAAGAAGAGGAGAAGGAGGAAGAGGAGGAGAAGCAGAAGAAGAATCTGCGTACGCGAAGGAGAAGGAGGAGGAGGTATACATGAATTTGAAAGAAGAAGAAGATGACGTATGCGTGTATTTGAAAGAAGAAGAAGAAGAAGAAGCGCATGGGAGAAGAAGAAGAAAAAGAAGCGCGGGGGAGGAGAAGAAGATAAAGCGCGTGTAATGACGCTCTTTTAATAAGAGTGTTTTTTGTTGGTGTTGGACCTACTTGAATAAAACTTGGATGAAAAAACCTTGGATGTGTAGCATAGCCCAAAAAATTTTAGGTGTTATCGGTACAATTTATAACTCTTACACTGATATATTAATTGTAAACTCCAGTTAAATTAGTAGATAATTAGTCAATAAATTAGTTTTTAATAAGGAAGACTAGAAATGCGAATATTATATCAAATTAGGATAGAGCTCATCGAAACTTGACACTAATTTCGAAGAAATCAGTCCAAAATTGGACCGAACGGATCGAACTAGTTAAACTGGGTCCAAACCGGGCCCGTGAGTCCAATCAGTTCAGCATTAAATGAGCTTAAAGCTCATTTCTTTCATTAAGAACAGCACAAGCAGTGCTGAACGAGAAGGGAGAAGAGAAGGGACGAAACCCTTTACGGTGAATTCAAATTACCGTAACTTTTCGATCCGAGCTCCGATTGTCGCACCGTTTGTGACCACACGTCCACCGCGTCGAGCTCTACGTTTCTACCAGAACAATTTCATAGGTAAGCTCTTAAATACTTTCAGCCACTCTTTTCCCCCAATTTTTGAAATATAGGAAGGAAAGTTGAATTTCTTTAATTTCTGATGTTTTAGGATCCAAGTAGCTTGAGAAAAATATTCACTCTTGTTTATGTGAAGCTTGGGTAAGGTGAGGATACGATAATTCTATTTTAATTTCATTGAATTTGAGCTTTGAGTATTAAATTGGGTATATATGTGTTATAAATGTGTACTAGGTTGAGAATAAATAATTGGAGCTTGAAATTGTGAATACTGGAACTTGAAGGAAGCAGATTAGTTGAGGTTTTGAGGGCTATGTTCTTTTAGGAAAATTGTCTTGGAATAATACTTGGGAATCGGCTAAGGTATGGTTTAGGTTTCTTGCATTTAATATATAATATTCTGTGAAAACTTAGGCTAGATGACCATAGGATAAGTTGGAATGCAGGTGTATGTTTAATGTTTAGTAATTTATCGATGAATATATTTGGTTGAAGTTTATTAGATAATTAGTTATTAATCTTGGATGGTGAATGTTGTTATGTTAATTTGGAGAGAATTATGGTTGAATGTTATTGTTGATGAACATGGTTGGTTTGGTACTTGTTGATTAACTAATGATTTGGTGAATTATTGATTTGAGGTATTTTGTGTTAGAAGCCTAGGATTAGTGAACTATGATCCTTAGTTGAATTTTGGTTGTTGGATTTGAATATTGTATGAGTATAATTGTTGATTTGAGGTAGATTTATTGTGGTGACTATTATGATAATGAGGAAGGGTATGCCGAATTGAAAAGAAAGCAGGTTTAGACCCGAAAAAGGTGGTAAAGTCCGAGTTTTAGAGGAGATACTACCGAAATTTTATAAAAATTAGAGATTTTGTTTATATGATTATTTAAAAAGATTTAGATTCAAATGTTATATGGTTTGATTTAAAGTTGTTAAGAAAATGAGCATGTTTTAAGTTTGATTCATTTAGAAAAGAATGAATTATGTTTTGAACTGGAACTATTGATGGACGGAATGAGATGTGTGATAATGAAGGATAAGAATTGAATATGATTGATATATAATGATGAATGAGATGTGATTGAGAATGATGTGGATGTTGATGAATTATAATTGAATTATTTATATGGCTTATGAATTTGAATAATCTGAGATACGAGATTCCCTGGATCAAGTGTCGTGGCTTGCCACCACATGTATCAGGTTGAAAACTCGATACTCTATTGACCCTACGACGTAAGTGTGACCGGGCACTATATAAATTCCCGGGAATGTTACCCCCATTGAGCAATATTGATTATTTGAGAAAAAGTTATGCATAGACTCTTGGGGATGCACGTCGGGGGACAGTCTAAGGACAATTCAGACTTGTCGGGTTGGCTGGATAACCGACAGATGAGCCTCATCAGCCATAGGACAGGCATGCATCATATGCATATTACTTGAATTACTTGCTTGTGCTTTAATTGGGTGTGCCTATATGTACTTGCCATGCTAAATGTGTATTTGTTACCTGTAGTAATTGTAACCTTCTTGTGTTTGCCTTTATCTGTCTATTTGTCTGTGAAAATGTGTGATAGAGTTGGAGGTATGGAGGAATGGCAGTATGAGACTTAGATTTAAGGTTAAGTTAAGTTAGGTTTAAATGTTTTTAGAAAACCACCTTTTATAGCTCCTGTTTAAGACTTTAAGCTCTATAATCTGAGTGTCGGTGTTCTAGGATTGCCTCTAGCATTCCCAGGACCTTATATATTATGTGTGTGGCACCTTTACCATACTGAGAACCTACGGTTCTCATTCCATACTATGTTGTTGTTTTTCAGATGCAGGTCGAGAGGCATCTCGTTAGGCGTCTGGACCCTTGAAGCGAAGTAGTTACTGGGCTATTTTGTTGTACAGTGATGTATATATATGTACTTAGCTTTCTCTCTGCATAATTTGTTCTTTTTGATCATCTTAGAGGTTTATGAAGAGGTAGGATTGTGTATATGTACTTTTGGGTTTTGGGATATATATGTATATACGTGTAAATATTCTCCAGCCAGTCTTGACTTTGCAGGCTAAGTTAGGAGCTTGTTATTTTGTATCCTTGGCTCTCTATTCCTACTTTTATTATCTTATGTTTGATAGTTATAGTTTTCTTCACACGCAAGTTATTCCGTTCTAGAGTGTTGCGTTTTTTATTTCGCAATTTTGTTTTACCCATTTTTCAAGGCTCCTAATATATTATATTCTTTCTGCTATTATATATACACATTTTATTTTAAAGGTCGTAGCGTCTCACCACCTCTGTATTACATCTTAGGTGTAATACTTTGTGTAATAAGGTGTTACATTAATTGAATGACAAGTTATTAATGAGTGTCTATAACAAAATCATTTTAGCGTATGCGACATAAATTGATTGGAAGAGTATATCATTTTATTTTACTGTCAGAGCACCTAATAATAATAATAATTGTAATATTAGTTGATTTTTACTATCTTTATTTTACATTGAAATACTCTCTTATAAAATATATAATTTAAACCAAATTACTTATAAATGATTTTATTAAACCAAATTAATTATAATTTATCAAACTTTTAAAATATGCAAAACATATAGATGATTTTATTAACCAAATTAATTATAATTTATCTAACATAAAAGTTACTTGATATGATTAGGATAAATATTAAATTATTTAAATTAATTTTTTATATTCATATAATGATTTATAAGATAATTTATGTTATTCAATTGAGTCATTTATTTATTTTCATATTGAGAATAATATCAAGAATAAAACGCCAATAAGCTAAAGTAATAATTATCAGATTTGTTTGATTTTGTCATAAAATATTGAGAAATCTTAATTTTTACTTATATATGAATGTGTTATTTTGATCAAAAATCAAATTTGTGTATCTACAAAATTTCTATAACTTCATGGCTCTCTTTAATGATTTTCTCTTTGACCCTCGTGATCTTTTTTTTTTTTTTTTTTTTGTTTCTCTACCACCAATCATATTTGTGATCTACTCATATCGGTATATCATAGACACAGGACCAAACAACATTATTTGATGAATAATACTAAGACAAAGAGTGAATTTTTAGTGAATAGTAAAGATTTTTTTTATAATTCAAAAATTCACCAATAAAAATTTATAATGTACAATACTCATGTTCATTTTAAATTTAGTAAAAATCTTCACTTTTTAACTAATGTTACTCTTCACTAGAGAAATTTTCTTTTTTGATTTTGATCCTATAATATAGAAGATTGAACCACAAAAAAAAAAGTACATAAGTTTCAATATTATATTATTTTGCTTTTATATTCAACTAAAACATAAAAGAAGAAAATATTATTGTGGAAGCCGGTTGCGGTTCTTAGAGGGGTCCAAGAATTTCTCATTTAATGTTTGCCGATAATTTGCTTCTTTTCTGTAAAGTCGAAAAACAGCAAGTTCAAACTGTAATGGTAGTTTTGGAAAATTTCTGCAGAGCCTCTGGGATGAAGGTTAATGTGAAAAAATCTAAAGCGCTATACTCCAGGAATGTTTCAGCGACAAGAAAAGAGATTTTCACCGGAGTGTCCTCCATCAGATTCGTCCAGAACTTGGGCAAGTATTTAAGGGTGAACCTTAATCACTCTAGGGTGACACACGCAACTTTCAACGATGTTCTGGATAAGATTTGGGGAAGGCTAGCCAGCTGGAAGGGGAGATTGCTTAATAAGGCAGGAAGACTCTGTTTGCTCAACTCGGTAGTGACTGCGATTCCTACTTACCGCATGCAAGTATCTCTCTTCCCTAAAGGGGTAACTAATAAGATAGAATCCATGATGCGAAACTTTCTATGGAAGGGTCAAGCTTATGGTAGAGACCTAAATCTAGTTAACTGGAAAGTGTTGGTCACCCCTAAAAAGTTTGGAGGTTTGGGAATTAGAGACCCTTTTTGTGCTAATATTTCTCTTCCTGAAAAGCTAGTTTGGCAACTTTTTCACCATCCGGACAAGTTATGGGTTCAACTGTTGATGGAGAAATACCATTCTTATAAGGATGATTGTTTCAATCGGTCTCGAGGAAGGGGATCTTATGTTTGGAAGAGTATATGTCGAGTCTGGAATATCTTGAAGGAAGGTTTTATTTGGTGTATTGGGGATTTGGAACAGAACTTTTGGTTTTCTAAATGGAGAAGAGAGGGGCAACTGTGTCAGGGATGGATTATGTTCACATTTCTGATTCGGATCTCAGGATCTTGGACCTTTGGTCATATGGACAGTAGAACCTTGAGAATATATGTTCTCCTCTAAATCAGTCTCTGTAGAGCAACATTAACTCTTACAACCCGGATGTTCAAGCTGGTTCAGAGGTTGGTTGGTGTTGGACTGGTGCGGCTTCAAAGGTTTATGATGCTCATAGTGGTTCTTTGTGGCAGTAAGAAGATGTTTAGTTGGGAGGATAGGGGTAATTGGCTTTGGCTTTGGCGTCAACATGTTCCAGAAAAGCACAAATTTTTGGCCTGGCTATGTCTTCGGGAGGCTCTTCCTACTGCTGCATTTCGTTTTATGAGGGGCATTTCGCACACGGATAGCTATCCACGATGTTTCTCAGGTCAGAAATCGGTTTTACATTGTATACGGGATTATCCAAAAGCCCAACTAGTTTGGCAAGTTTTAGGGATCTCCGATCAACCAGTGGATTTGATGAGTTGGTTCTTACATAATAGCAAATAGCTCCCCTTTAGATTCTTTTCTGGTCTCTGGTGGATTTGGCGTTCGAGGAATAACGAGATCTTTCATCGTCACGAGCATTGGACCACAGACAAGGTAATTGGAATGGCTTTGTCCTTGGAAAAAGGAGCTCCGAAATATTTTTGAGTTGCAACGACTGTCTATCCCCTCCACCATTAGTGGCTCTTGGATTCTCCTCTCAGTAGGTACCTTTAAAATTAATTGTGATGCTAGCTATCCTGGCAATGGTGCTCGAGTTGATTTTGCTTGTGTTAGCAGAGATTGGAAGGGAAGGTGGCAACAAGGCTATATAGGAATAATTGAGAGTCGTAGTATTTTGCAAGGAGAGTTGTTTGCTATTTGGAGAGGCTTTCTTTTAGCATGGGACTCGGGACAAAGAGACATTATATGTGAGACAGACTGTGTGGAGGCGTTTACTATTGTCAATAATTTACAGGATTGCTCTGGGTTTATTGATCCTTTGGTGTTAAAAATCTGAGATATCATGTCTTGGAAATGGCGTGATGATCTTTGGTTGATCTTGAGAGATGCAAATACAGTAGCAAACATCATGGCAAAAACTGCAATGAGGACCCTTTCTCCCCAAGTGGAGCTTCCGTTGCCTTAGAAGGAGTTTGAAAGTAGTATTCAGCGGGACTGTCTTTCTTAAACAGATTTTTGTTTATTTTTTTTTTTTTAGTTGTTGTTTATTTTATTTTAAGTCACCAAAAAAATTTCATTCTTTTATTTCAAGTATGTTTTGTGTTATGATATTATGGACTATTTTTAAGCTAAACTAATCTTATACTTTTATATTATTTGTGTTTATGTTATTATAATTTTATACTTTTATTTATGCATTTATTTAGTCATAAAGGCAAGAAATTATTGGATGTAAAAAGTTATTTGGGTCAAACAAATTAGAAGATACAACTATTGCTGTAATTTAGAGTATGGAATAATAATTGCATTTTTATTTATATTTTTATAATGAATTTTGTGAGACATCTATTCATTAAGTATATAGTTTTATATCATAACTCATAGAATCAAGGTTTTTAAATTAATTTGAATATTTAATTTTTTTTTTTTTTAAAATTAGTTCTAATATATATTAAAAATGCTTTTATATGCAAATCAAATTAAAGAAACATGAACGAAGGAGTTTTAAAAATTCAGTTATGATTGACTAATCAAATTAAGATAGGAAGAAATTTTAAAAATAATTTTTTATTTTTTTATTTATTTTCTTTCAAATTAAAAATTCAATCTAAAACTAATTATGTCTATAATTGCATTGATTGTATATTATAGTTATTTATTACTCTAAAATGATAACAATAAAAAATGTATAAGTGAAAAGGTATAAACTATGAAAAAAAAAAGGCATAAACTAAGAAAAAACCTAAAATTGTTTCAGATTATGTTTGAGTCTTTGTTATTGATTTTTGGTTGGTCTTGGCATTTTGGTTTGTCTTGGAGTTTGTTTGTGATGTTCGGAATTGTATCTTTGTTTGTCTTAGTGTAGAACATGTTTGGTTCGTTTGTCTTTGTCTTAGTCTCCAAATTGGTGTTTATAATCTTGGCAACTGATATAGTGAAATTTCACTATTATTGTGATGGAAACTGAATGTAGATCTTATTGCACTTTGAAGTCGAACTAGGTACATGCTGGTGTCATTTTCTCTACTCTTTCATTTTTAATCTTCTACTGCTGCAAGAGACTAAATAAAAAAATCTCCTACCAGTAGAATAACACACTTCAAGTTTAAAAAGAATGTCTTGATACAAACCCCATTTCTCAAGACCTATGAAACATACAGTTTGGTAACCAAGTATAGACACAGAACAATAAATTACAATCTTATGAAAATGTCAATGTTGCCCTTATCACAAAATACAACCACTATCCTTTTACCACCATTTAAAGAATCACCACCACTACTTCTTTGTTACCATTAACAACTCTTAAACTAATAAAAAAATTCAATAAAAAACAAAACAACACAAGATCTAACAAAAATTAATCAAGATTCAATTAAATAAAGATTAAATATATAATTTTCATTTTTTGTTAAAAAAAAGGGAAGAGATGCAGTTCAGAATAGAGATGAAAGTAGAAAGGCAGATCTAGAATGATGCAATGGTGGAGGTGATTCTGGCAGAGGCGGCAGCAAAAATTCTGGCAGAAGCAGCAGCAGCAGTTCTCTGATTCTAGGAAAAACAGTGGCAGTTCTTGCAGAGACAGCGACAAAGGAGATTTTGGCAGAGATGAGGGCAGCAGCAGTTCTACGATTTTGGGAGAGGCAGCGGTGGCGGAGGCGGCGGCAACAATTTTAAAAGAGGAGCGGCAGTGATTTTGGCAGAGGAGCGGTGACGATTTCTTGTAGAGCGTGGATTTAGAAAGATGAAGTGGTTCTAGGATAGATAAAAGATGAAGGAGATGAGAGTGTAGAAGTGGGAAGGGATGAATTAGGAACGAGGATAGATTTAAGAATTTTATGAATTAATTAAGGATAAAATTGTCCAAAAACTTAGTATGGATCTGTGTCTACCTTCAAAAATTCATGTTTCACTATTTTAAAGAGACACAAATTACATGTCTCTAGTGTGTAAATGTGTCCTTTATAAATTTCTGTCTTATAAAACAAACATTGTAAGTGTGTCGCCGTATCCATATCTCTGGTAGCCATAGACAGCAAACAAATACTGCCTTAATGTTGTTTGTAATCATACACAGCCAAATATTAGAACATGTTCACCTGAGAAACCTAAAAGTTCACTTGTGATGGCTACAATATTTTATCACTTAACTTTATGTTTTGGTATGTGAAATAGAACAATACATATGTGCTATTTCCTAGATCTGGAAGGACTCTTTGTACCAATAGGTCTCCCACTTAGATTGATATGACAACGGGGTCGTCTAGATTTTTATCCACTACTTTGAGGTCTAGTGGCTGAAAAGTGATTTCTGGAACAACTAGTTTGGTGGTTGAGATCTGCTCAGACCTAGTCACCAACATCATGGCCCTTATACGACCTCTTCTTGGTAGAGTTCCTACTGCCTCCACCTGCAAAGCCACCAAAAATGCAATTAATAATACTATATGGTTGTGTAGAATTTTTAGTTACCTTTTTTTTCTTATCTTTATGGTTGTCATTTGTCTTTGATGGTTCACCAAGTTGTGCTGTATTTTTTTTTGTCCATGTCTGTTAATGTATTTGTCTAGGAGGCCTTGCTGAGTTAGTTTTTTCAAGAGATCTTTTGCTATGACGCAACCATCTGTGGTGTTTTCATATTTCTTGTGGAAAGTGCAATATTTTGACTTGTCTACATATCTCTGGTCTTGATAAGCTTCGACCTTGTTTAGGGCTTCGACCTTGTTAGGGGCTTCGACCTTGTCTACATAATGTCTTCCCTTTTTATGTTGAATTTGGTATATATGTTAAACTTTAGGGTCAACTTAAACGACTTCTGGTTGTCCTTCTTGCCTTGATTCCTGCCACCTCTCCACCACCCTCACCACCAATCTCCGCTGCAGATGGCGGCTCCTCCTGCCATCCCTTGGCTCTCCTCAGCTTATTCTGTGCTCCCAGGTCCGCTACCCAAAGCCTCCGAACTGGTGTCTCCATATCTGATGTAAGCATAACCATTTCCTCGATTCTCTTGTATCGCTGTCATTTTCTTTCACGATTTCTTATGGCAACACTGATAGTTAGCAAATATTGTTAGAATATTTTAGGTTCTGTTGTTTTCTTGTTCTCATTATTTATGTTTTTTTCCTGCTTATTAGATAATACAGTCTTTCTCCGTTAGTCACTAATAATGACTGCTAACTTAGAACGTTAACTTGCATACGTAACCGTTAAGTATTCACGTATGTAAACTGGACAAATCAGTCTCTAAAATGAAGTACAAAATAATCCCTGAAGAATTTAAAAAATCTCAAAATAATTCCTGAAAAATTTTTTAAGTTCTAAAACAATCCCTTTAAATGTTTTTAATCTTTTTTAAAAGTCAATGTCTTATAATATTTTTATTAATCAAAAAAATAAAATATTATTTAAAATATATAATTAATAAATAATACAAAAAAAATCAAATATATATTAAAAGATAATTTTATTTAGAGTTAAATTTTAAAGTAGTTCCTGAACTTACACTCGAGTCTCAAAGTAATCCCTGAAGTTAATAATTATTCAAATTTGTCTTCGAAATTGCCCTCCGAAACTCATAGTAATCACTAAAATAATATTCGTCTATCCTTGCTATTAGAGAGGACTGAAACAACTATTCATTTCCTTCGTATGCATGATAGCTTCTTTAGACCTCCCCACAATGCAAAACCCTTCATGATGCTAGTGTTTGTGGTAACATTGTCTTCTAAACCATTCAATCGCATCCTAGTCATCATCTTCATGGCCTCGTCCACATTCCCACCCATGCAAAGGCCTTCAATCAACGCATTGTAAGTCAACACATTTGGATGACAACCCTGTTTTACTATCTCCTCCATACACTCCAAAGCTTCGCAGAACTCACCTTTCTTTGAATATCCATCAATCAAAGTAGTATAAGTCACCACATCCGGCTTGCAATTCTGATCTCCTACTTCCACCATTCTATCAAAAACCCTCTTGGCACCCTCTAAATCACCGTTCTTGCAAAACCCGTGAATCAAAGTGTTGTAAGTAATTGAATTGGGCGCACAGCGCATTTCATCGAACACCTTGAGTGCACTGTGGACCATGCCTATTTTGCAGAAGTCCCTAATCATGGTGGTATAAGTGAACACGTCGAGCTCAAACACACTCTCTTCCACAACTTGGTCAAAGATAGATTTTGACAAATTGATCCGATTGGCTCTTACAAGAACACCCAAGACGGCGTTCCAGGATAACAAGCATCGGCCATGTGAAAAGCTCTTGGCTTTGTGGAACCAGTGAATGGCACCCCTAATATCGCCACAATTGCCGAGAGCAATGATGAATTTGAAAATGAAGGAGTCGGAGAGATTGTTGGAGCGTTGGAGGAGGTGGTGGGCAGTCGAGAAGAGAGAGTGAGAGAGAAGTGAGTCGGTTTTGTCGGCCTAATAGTGGCGCGTGTGAGAGTAGTTGTTGGGGTTGGAGGCCCAGTTGAAGAAGAATAATGCGTGGTTGGGACTGTGTAAGTTCTTGACGACTTGGATGACCAATGGTTGAGTGAGGTAAGGGGAGAATGGTTTCATTGCTTCACAGGCATTTGGGTTTTGGGGGTTTATGGTTTGAATCAGTGATATAATGGAAGCTACGACGGAAGAAACATTTGAAGATGGTTGAGTTGTGGCTTTTCTTACTGTCTCAGCCATCGGAACATCAATTATGAACATGAAGTATGAACCCTATTTCAGTTAACTCTTAAATTCTAGTATTGCATTACCCTGCTAAATGATCAAGGTACCAAGAAACTTCTACACGGACTATCATATAATCTTCAAATTAATAATTACTCAAAGTAGTGTTGAATGAGAGCGTAGTGTTGACTGTTGAGTGCTTAGTGTGAGAGAGTAGAGTTGGGGAAAGGGACTCAAAAGGGTTTTTTTTTTTTAAATACAAAACGATATCATTTTGATTTTTTTCAATGGTAAGGATTGACGGAAATTATTTTAGGGACTACTATGAGTCCCGGAGAATAATTTCAGGAACGAATTTGAGTAATTATTAACTTTAGGGATCACTTTGAGACTCAAATGTAAGTTCAGGAACTACTATGAGATTTAATTCTTTTATTTATTAATATTAAAATATTATAAAAAATAATATTATTTAATTATTATTCCATGATACTTACATCGAGGTAATGTAGAAACCGTAATAATAATAACTAAATCTAAGAGGTTATTGAATTATGAAGGCCATTATTTATATATCTAAACTCCTAAAATATTGATATCAAATGAACTTAGAAAAATATCAAGTAAAAAAAATCTATTTTTTCTTAGCATAATTGCTATATGTGGTAGCACAATCAACTTTAATTGAAAGTTTATTTTGTACAAGGAGCTTTCTTCAATGGAAAAAGTATATTTAGGTTCTTGGTGGTCTAAGATTCTCTATAAATCATGGCCATTGAATTTTTGAATAGATGGCTGAAATTTAAAACTTTTATTAATAATATAATAATTATATTTATATTTAAATATTTTTACAAATACTTCTATTTCAAAATTATATTTTTGTCCTTTGTCCCCTCCTTTCAATTTTTCTCCATCACCCCTCGCTGTCACCGCTGACGTCGCTGAAAGGAGGAGCACGATCGCAACAAGGAGCCGCCGTCGTCGTCATCTTTTTGGGCTGCCTCTGCGTGCGCCGTCCGTCGTTCATCCGCATCTTGCCGTCACCGAGCCGCCTTCGTCGTCATCTTCACGGGCTGCCTCTGCGTGCGCCGTCCTCGCCGTCGTTCATCCGCGTCTTGCCGTCGTCGTCATCTTCGCGAGCTGCCTCTCCGTGCGCCGTCCTCGTCGTCGTTCATCCGCGTCTTGCCGTCACCGTCTGTGGAGTCGCCAGGCTATCGCCGTTCGCCACTTCCAGTGTCGCCGTCGAAGCTGTTCAGTGGGGGAGGAAGAACTGCTCGAAAAAGGGGAGTAGAAGCCGTTGCGGTGGTCGCCGTCATAGCTGTTGGGTAGCAGTGGTCAGAGCCACCGCTGATGGAGTCCGCCAGAGCTTCTGTTTGAGAAAATGTGAGAAGAGGAAGAAGATGAGGATATTTATGTAATTTACTATTTTATTTTATAATTTTTTTCTAGACCACCAAAAACCTAAATATACTTTCCTCACCTAAGACAAAGCCTTTGTACAATATTACAACAACTGAATTTCAAAACTTTCTAAGAAACATGAATAGAATACTTGGATTTGTTAAGACATTTCTTCTTCAAATATTGCAAAGTATTAGAACTTCACATTGAGATTTTGTAAATCATCTACATTGATTTTGTAGTTGACCAAAACTTACAAATTTGACTTCATAGATGACTCGTTTGCATTACATGCAAGTTCCAAAATAGTACCCTCATAATCATTTGTATAAATATTTTCAAATGTTTATGTGAAAAATTTTATGTTAAATGAAAATTCTCCTAATTTTTCAAACAATATTAGCTCATTCTCTTCTTCATCGTTAAAGAATGATCATATAATATGGTACCTATGAATTAAATTAATATCTTGCATGGTCAAAAATAAATGAGTTCATTTATTAAATTTTTTTTTAAAAAAAAAAGTTACCTACATTACCGTTAAGTGTCCACATGTGTGATTTCGCAAAGAATTAAAAAAGTCTCAAAATAGTTGCTCAAAAATTTTAAAATAGTTCTTTTGAATTATTTATATATAATTATTTTTAAATTAATAAATTTTAATTTTTAATATTTTTGGTATATTTATCTCAAATTTAATTATTTATATACTAATTTTTTATGTATTTTATAATTTATTTTGAAATACCATCATTAGTTAGTTAAGTTATCAAAACTCATGTTAAATTAAGAATGACTATTACCTACAATGATATAATATATTTTATCCGATAGTTATTAAACATATCATAAGGTATAAATAACTTTTTATTTGAGAAAAAATTTAATAAAATTCACTAAATTTTAAATCCTTAAATAACAATATAATATCAAAATTAAATTTCTCAAAAGACTTATGAACCACTCTGAATCTTTACTCCAAAAGTTTTCTACAATATAAAAACATATATAAACCAAATGTAATCTTTGTTAACTTACAGAGTTTAATATTTTATCCGAGATAAATTTTACCAATCTAATTGTTAAATTCCAACATTTCACTGTTTAGTTAAATTTCATAAAATTCAAAATTGAGATTTTAAATCAACAAAACTCATACTTGATGTAAACAAATTCCTCCTCTATATGTAAATAGTATCTTTGGTGCCTTTGGTTAATTGGTTATCATAATTATACAAATATTGTTAAAATTAAAAATATAATTTTTATTTTAGTAATACTTTTTTATTTTTTAATTAAAAAATAACATTAAATCTTAAAAAACTATTACTTTAATGTTAACAATACGTAACCACCATAACATAAGCACCATAGTCCATAGATGCCAAAATTGAGCAATACACACTAAAAGCCATTCATTAACTTTATGAATCAGAAAATTATCATGTTGCCTCACCTCTAATAACCAACTGAAAACTGGAAATAAGGGTTTTCTCATGTTTACACCTCATCGGGCTCTTATTATGCAGAAATGCAAGCACAATTTTAGTGAGCTATCTGATTATACAAATACAAATTTCAGGAACACATCCTTCATTGCAATTATCAGGAACAATTTGAAAGCAATCACGACGTAATTTCGGGTCATCTCATGGTGGACATAATCAGCCAAAATCTCTTCAATACCAGCACTTATGTGCCAAAATACAAAGAGATTCGCTGCGAGCATGGAATAGGCGTTCGGGAATATCAAAAGAAGTGGGACAAGTGCAGTGGCTTTTAGCAGCTGCTCTCTCTTTGTCTTCGGACCTACATTCCTCAATCCACTGTCTCGCTCCTTCCTATACACATGCCGAACAATTGTTAGGGAGAAATGGAAATTAATCAAACCAGACTTGTAAAGTGCCAGTTTCTATTTTCAAGAGGATTTCACAAATGTTTCAATGACCCTTCTATTGTCAAATTTTCAAGACCTAAGACCAGTATGCTGACCCCTTTAGGCTTGAATAGACTGAACCTAATCAAGACAAGCACCAAGATTGAGGTTTTACAAATGCATACCGCAGACAAGCTTATTATTATCAAGAAATAAATGGAAAAGGGGGTTTTGAGAAAAGAAGGGGGGAGGCAAGTTAAAACGAACATCTCATCCAACACACACTATTTACTCTACAATTGGATTTTTATCTCACAAAGATATCCACTCAAATCCAGGCTAAAACCCCCAAATCATTTGGCCATTAGAATAAAAAATAATGTGTTGGAAACATCGATCAACGTGATATTGAAGCCAATATTACACAAATTAAAACTAATGAACACAACTGCTTCAGCAGTGGCCAAGTTGATTAAAACTGAAGGACAAGACTAATGAACACAACTGCTTCAGCAGTGGCCAAGTTGATTAAAACTGAAGGACAAGACACTTGACGACACGGAATACATTGTGTTAATTTTTATTTGGTAACCTCGTATAACCTAACCTCCAGTTAAATGTTTCATGATCCAGAAGAGATTTGACGTCATCGAAGACACCCAAACATTTTATCGTTACCCAATAAATCACAAGCACCAAAGTGTATGAGTGCAATAATTAATTATTGCAGCTTTGTGCCTTTGCAAACATGAGAGGAATTAACCATGTTAGGTGAAGCTTCACAGATTCAGTTGGAGAGTATATACTTAAGGATTGGCATATGGAGAAGTGTTTTATGGTAGCAGTTCAAAAATCAAAACAATGTCACGTCACATGGATGACGATGAAAATCATAAATACTCCCAAAATTAGGACGACAAGGTTTAAAAATCTTGATTGGAAAGAGAGAGATGCAAAAGCAAGTTTCTAGGGTTGAGCAAGATTCTTCTGTTGCCAACATTGAGGTGGGTGGGTTTTGATCTGTGATGATTAAATTGATTTCTTTTAAGAATACACTAAAGATCATCTTCTAGATTAATTAACAGCAAGTTATCCAAACAAAAATGAAGAATGTTCAGGCACTGTGTTCTGATAAAGAAATTAATGGTAACCTATGGGGCAGGGACTCAAACATGGACACCTAACACGACAGAGACACATAATTGACGACACACCAAAATCAAAGAAATAAATCCAACACAGACAAGGTATCCATTCTAAGTCCCTCACCAAAAAATGGAGCATGTTGTATACATCTTTGGTATCTAAGATTTTTTTTTTTCTTTTTTTTAAAATGAAATTGTTATCCTCTATTTCTATGCCCTTTTAATAAAATAAGTCTTTATTTCTATGCCCCTTTAATAAAAAGTTTTTTATTTTGGGCTTTCATGACAAGACGTGGTCTGAAATTGCTCCAAAAGATAAAAAGAAAAATCAATAGACTGCGTTCATGCTTCATAGATGCTAACTCAACATGTCTTATCCTCTTGCATATTTTCCCCTTCAACTATCCAAGAATGTTATTTTTTTTATTCTATTAAAAATAGCAGTTATGACAATATTTACATATAAACTTTGAAAATTCCAACAAACAAGGTCCCAGAAAAGCCACTAGTCGCAGCAATCAGGCCAAGAAATAAGCATATTAATACAACAGAAGATGGTGATGCTGGAAAAAACTGAAACTAAAATCAATTTTATCATTGAATGCTTTGAATTTACACCAACTAACCTCTGGATGCTATCGCCCGTAGTAGTAGCAGTGGCATAACCAGCTGCACCGTGAGGCTGAACCTGGGAGACATTGTCACAGGGTTTAACAAGACTGAAGCATTTACAATCTAAGATGCAGCATTAACATATATGGTAGTAGTTTTTAAGGAAAGTTACTACTTAGCACACTATTGCCAGGCCATTACATCTAGTGATAGAAAAAGAAAGGAGAAACTTTGTTGTTGTCTATGATAGAGCAAAACGGACTCTGCATGGAGCAAACAGCTTTACAGATATATCTCTCAAACATTGTTGATAACTTGAGATAATAGGCATAACACAAAATAAAAACTTTTCGTTTTCTATCCACTTCCTTCATCATCTTGCTCAGAAGAGGGGGAAAAAGTTATTGATAATTTATGAAAATGTTCCACTACCCAAGCAGTCCCACTATCCAAGCATATTATAAGGTACACACTGGAATGTAGAAACAAAGTTGGCTCTAAAAGCCAAGCTATTTCTCTGAGTGAAGAAATTCTCAGAAGATTATCCCCAAACAAAATGTCCAAAAGACCCTCCCCTTAACTTAAGATATCAAAAATTACATGAAAGCCTCTAGCAATAATAGTTCCTTCAACTAACAAAAATCACACTTTCAATATCCTTACTAATTCTATTTTCCTTATTTTATCAAGTTGAACAGATATGTACAAATGTGTGCACAACACAACACTCTAATTCAAACATTAGCAAAAGAATGAAATCCTTCATTAAGATGAATCAATCCATTGATTAGTTGAAGTAGTTCCAATCAAGATAAAACAGCTGAAGGAACCATAACATGCAACAGTAATCATATCAAATAAAAAATCTGCTAAGAGCAAAAAATATGAAATCTCAGAATGAAACCTTGAAAGTTGCTATTCCGGTTCCGTAACAGGGGCGATAAAGTTTCAGAACCTAGTGAAATTTACACAAATCAAATGACACATTAGACAAAAATCTTTAACTAAAACCTACAACCCAACCAACTTCTCTATCAATCAAATAGTAATAACTAATAAGTAGTACCTCATTAGCGCGTACTAAAAGCACACACACCACACGTCCACATCAACCACCATAGCAACGCAAATTGAAGTCATCAGTGACAATAAATATCTCAAAAACTAAATCAGAAACAACAAATAACAACAAAGAAATAAAAATCGCAACCATGGCCTCCAGCGAGATTCGCATCTCTAACCTGCACCATAAGCAGGGAAAAAACATAAATAATGAGAACAAGAAAACAACGGAAACTAAAATATTCTAACAGTATTTGCTAACTATCAGCGTTGCCACAAGAAATCGTGCATGAAAATGACAGTGATACAAGAGAATCGAGGAAACGGTTATGCTTACTTCAGATCCGGAGACACCAGTTCGGAGGCTTTGGGTAGCAGACCTGGGAGCGCGGAGTAAGCTGAGGAGAGCCAAGGGATGGCAGGAGGAGCCGCCATCTGCGGCGGAGATCGGTGACGAAGGTGGCGGAGAGGTGGTGGAAGAGGAGGTGATTGAAGCGACGAGGTTGGGAGAGATTCTGAAGAGAGGCTTGGATGTAGAGAGCCTCTTGCTCAGGGTCAGAGCCTGCATTCTTTTTTCTTTTGTGATTTTGTGCTTTTCTGGTTTGATTGCTGGTGCTGGAGGGTGTAATTGAAATGTTATTTAACACAAAGTTTAACAAAAACCAGAACGTTACCCTCCAAAACAAAACAAAATTAAACAAAAAAAGCAAAAACATACCGAGAGCGAGAAGAATAGGTGGCAGCGGCGTCACGAGAAGAGGAGGCCACAAAACAACATCATCAAAATAAAACAAAATTTAAATAAAACAAAATAAAATAAAATAAAAAAATACAACAAAAAAATATAAAATAAAATTTAAATAAAACAAAGTTTAATACTAAGGTTACAAGAACCAAATCGGTCAATAAACTTGTAAAATCGTTGATTTATTGGTTTGACCGGAATTTAATCGATTTAATTAAATATTAAATAAAATTATTAAAAAATTTATATATAATTTTAAATATATAAATTTAATAATTTATAACTTAATAAAAATTCAATATTTCATAATTTTATCTGATAAATTATCCATAATTTAATATTAAAAGTTTACAAACAACTTTAAACATGAAAGTTCATAACTAAAAACAACCAAAATGCACATAATGACCATAATGTTCTACTATAACAAACTTTAATTTGTCCCATCTGACTCACCATCACTCTGGTATTGTGCCTCCATGATCATATCAAATTCCTTCTCACCGGACGTTGAATCCACACACTCATTATCTACTTATCTAAGTACTCTATCGGCATTCTGTTCTTGGTCTTTATCTTTAATGATGCTATAGGAGACATTATCATTTAGAAAACTTCTAAAGAAAGCCATCATGTGATGTATAAATAACTTAAATTTTCTTAACTTCAATTCCGTCGCAGTGAAAGTGATTAATCATAGTAAATAAATTAGTATAGCAATTAGGTATAGCAAAATGCATACAAATTTAGTAGAATCCAATTATTAACAAAATTATGATCAGACATAAGTCAATAACCTCAGCAAACAAATTTAGCATAATCTAATTATTAACAAAATCAGAAAATCTAGCTAATCAGCAAATCAATTACTAACAAATAACAAGTATTATTAAAATCATTACTAAACCCTAAATCAGTAAGCAGATGACGAGGAGATAGCTGAGAAGTGCGAACAGAGTATTATCAACATCCAAGTATTATCAAAACCCAAGTCACAGTGCTTACCGGCGGCGAGGAAGAAGGCGAGCGACGAACGAGAGAAGAGGCGACACCGGCGAACACAGAGAAAAAGAACTCGGCGATGACAACGACGCGGTGCTGCGGGACTGTGGGGGCTGCAGTTATCAAAACCGTCGTTGCGGTGGCTGCGGGCTGAGGTGGCTGCGCGATTGAGGGATGCGGTGGCTCCTCTCAATTTCAATATTTTTGTTCAGTTTCAGAGAGGAGAGGAGAGGAGTGTGTGTGACTGTGACTGTGACTCGGTTACGGGTGATAAAACAGGGATGCTACACATCCATGTAACCATGTAACCAAGTTGGCCCAACACCAAAAAAACCCAATACCATTAAATGAAACGTGAAATACACGCGCCCAACACACACGAAATCGCTCTTGCCCAACGCTTCTTCTCCCCCACGCTTTTTCTTCTTCTCCCGCGCTTCTTCTTTTCACGCTCGTTTACGCACAGAGCGTCTTCTTCTTCTTTGCCTTCTTCTTCGCGTTCCTCCTTCTCCTCCTTCTCCTCCTTTTTCGCGTTCCTTCTTCTTCACGTGTTTTCTCCTTATCGTCATTCTTTTGTTATTGTTGCTGCTGTATTTTTTTGTCTTTTCCTCATTCTCTCTCTGGTGAAGAAGCAGTAGAAGGTGAGGAAGAAGAGTTTTGAATAGTGCAGAATGAACCGAACACGGTACTCATGGTGAACCAAACACAATACAATTGTATAGTACTGAGTGAACGAAACATAATCCATTATATAAAATCAAATTCAAACAGCTTTCTGCAGAATTAACTGAACACAGTACTCATGGTGAAACAATTGTATAGTAATCCAAATAACTCTGCCTACAATTTACATATTATCAATTCAATTCAATACACCTCCGTCCACTTAATTCAATTCAAATTAACAATTGCATTCCATTCAATGTGATTCAAAATTGAATAATCCAAACTTTGTCAGTTTGATTCGTTTCAGAAGAGTAATCCAAATTGCTCTCTTGTTTACCAAAAATTATGAATCCCTAAACCATAAACCCTAAACACTAAAACCAGAACCCTGAACACTAAACCCTAAACCCATAAACCCTAAATCCCTAAAACCCTAAAACATAAACCCTACACCCTAAAACATAAACCCTAAACCCTGAACCCGAACCCTGAACCCTAAACTCTTAATCTTGAACGCTAAACCCTAAACCCTAAACCCTAATCCTGAACCCAAACCCTGAACACTGAACTCTGAACCCTGAATGCTAAACCCTAAACCCTAAACCCTAAACCCTGAACCCTACCATAAACCCTAAACCCCTAAAACCCTGAACCATGAACCCTAAACCCTAAACCATAGACCCATAAACCCTCAACCATGAACACGGTGAACCGAAATTAATACACGGGACGAACCGAAAGTTTGAAACACACTGAACCCCTGTACACTGAACCCTGAACCCATAAGCCCTAAACCCTAAAACCCTAAACCCTGAAACCCTATCGTCATTCTTTTGTTGTTATTGTTGCTATATTTTTTTGTCTTTTCCTCCTTCTCTCTCTGGTGAAGAAGCAGTAGAAGGTGAGAAAAAAGAGTTTTGAATAGTGTAGAATGAACCGAACACAGTACTCATGGTGAATCGAACACAGTACTCATGGTGAACCGAACATAATACTCATGATGAACCAAACACAATACAATTGTATAGTACTGAGTGAACGAAACATAATCTATTATATAAAATCAAATTCAAACAGCTTTCTGCAGAATGAACCGAACAGAGTACTCATGGTGAAACAATTGTATAGTACTGAGTGAACAAAACATAATCCATTATATAAAATCAAATTCAAATAACTCTGCCTACAATTTACATATTATCAATTCAATTCAGTACACCTCCGTTCATTTAATTCAATTTAAATTAGCAATTGCATTCCATTTAATTCGGTTCAAAATTGAATAATCCAAACTTTGTCAGTTTGATTCATTTCAGAAGAGTAATCCAAATCGCTCTCCTGATTTGAAGTTGAGTCATTTATTGTTTCGATTCAGAAGTGCAGATCGAAGAAGAAAATGAAGAACAATAGGAAGAAGATAAATGTAACCAGATCAAAATAAGAAAACGAGAATATGAACGCGACCAGAGGAGAACGACGAAGGCAATGCAGATCAATAAGGAAGAATGCTTTACATACCAGCAGAAGGTTTACGTTGAGCATAATTTTAGGTTGCAGCACGTTATATGTAGCACGTGTATGACAAACGAGTGAGGGGTAGGGGACACGCGTATGGAGGAAATTATTTGGTTAACAACCATGTAAAAAATACATGGATACAGAACTTTTCCGGTGATAAAAGGGATTTAGGTTTTCCTCTTTTTTTTTCTTAAAGACAAAAACCGCACTATTTTAGAGGGTTTATTTTTGAATCGAAAATCCTTTAAAAAACCAGTCAAACCGATTTATTAGTTAATTATTGGTTTGATCGGTTCTGTAATCAATTTTTTGCCAGACAATTTATAGGTCTAACTGGATTGATTTGGCGATCGATTTTTTATTAATTCGATTAAATCGGCCGATCTAATTTTTAAAACTTTGTTTAATATAAAATTTAATTTTTTTAGTTGGATTGCCGGTGTTAAAGGATGTAAATAAAATATTATTTAACACAGAGTTTAACAAAAACCAAAAACATCTCCAAAACAAAACCAAATTAAACAAAAACAAGCAAAAACATATCGAGAAGAGGAGGCGACAGCAGCGTCACGAGAAAAGGAGGCGACGAACGAATTCACTGATTAAATAACAAAATTCAATCAAAAAAAATTAATTTTTAATAAATGATTAATTTTTTTAATAACAAAAAATTTAAAACAAAATAAAAAATTTAATATATGATTAATTTTAATATTTAATTAAAAAATTAATTTTTTTATCAATGATTAATTTTTAATAATTGATTAATTTTTTTGATAAATGAATTTACTAATAATAGAAAAATTTAATAAAAATCAAAATGCTACCCTCCCGAATAAAACAAAATTAAACAAAAACAAGCAAAAACATACAGAGAAGAGGAGGCGATGAACGGCATCACCGAGAAGAGGAGGCAGTAGTGGCGTCACCGAGAAGAGGAGGCGGCAGAGGACATCATTGAGAAGAGGAGGCGCCAGACGACGTCGGCGTGTGACGGTGAGAGACTCAAAGTGAGTGAGAGTGATTGAGTGAGTGAGGTATGCAGCTATGAGATACGAATACGGTGAGCATGAGTGAGAGTGAAGAGTGAAGAGAGGGGTTTCGTTAGGTTAGGGTTTCTTTAGGTTACAGAAATGGCCAAATGGAGGTGCGGCGCTGTGCTAAGGGAAATGGAGTATTGGGGGTGTCCGACGCTCACGCGCTGTGCTAGCCTGCTAGGGGTTTATTATTATTAGCGGCTCAACAGGCACTACAGTGCCTATTTAGCCGCTTTTCTATTGTTTTTTAAGAAATTAATTTTTTTGTTAATATGTTATTCACTCTTTAAATTTGTCAGATAAGTATTTTTTTATCATTTCAAATTTAACGTAGTCTGATTTATATGATATTTTGTTGAAATTATAATTACTATAAAAAAACCTTTAAAATGTTAAATTATAAAAGCACACAATAAAGATATGTATATGTTATCGGAAAAAGATATAATTCAAAAAATAACGACAAAAATGTTATCCTAATTTAAAAAGAGTATATATAAACTAAAATGCATGTTAGTTATTTACAAAAGATTAATTTTGCTTAATAGACGGTATTATTTATTATATAACAAAAGTTTATGGCATTACCTTTTATTCTTTTGATCTAATATTTCTCTTTTTATCATCTTCCATAATTAAGTTTTGTCTGCTTTAGCTGTACCTCCCCAACCAATAGAATAAATTTTGAGTGGATGAACCTGATTCAATTTTACATTTGATTAATAATATTAAAATAAAAATATGTATCATCAATGCAATTGTCACTATTATTAATATAGTAATCCTTACTTTATTGTCGATTGGTCTCATTGATAAAATTGATTGCTTATCCTTCCATATACTCCATAACGATTGGAATCCTTCTTTCTATAGTTTATTGCATATATGTATCACAATATATTTCAATAGTGCTTTATATATTACTTTAGAATTAAGTAATGATACATCCTAAATAAGACATACCTCTACCTTTTATTAGTTTTAAAAATTTAATTTTTATAATTTTATTTTTAAAATTATGAAATTGATATCAACATTTAAAGAAATAAAATATTGAATTTTTTTTCAAAGTAAATATAAACATTGCATACCATAATTTCTTAAAAAATCAATATTGATATATTTCAATGATGTATCATATAATTTTTATAATTTATGTGAATCTTAGTTGGTGCATACCTGTTGGATAAATTAGATGTTTGAGTTCCTTTCTCTTATCTTTTTACATATCTTGATGAGCTCTTTTGACATTAATTTATCTGTTAAAAATGTTAGTCATTAGTTGTTAAAATTAGTGAACAAAACTATCTATTTCAATATTGATATTGTAATGATAAAATTATATAATACACGGATTATACTTGTAAAAAGACTCACGTATTTGCTAAGTACATAAATTATCTGAGGTGTAGGTAACAAAATTTCTTTCAATACCACATTCTTTGTGAATTGTTCACTTTTTCCATCTATTATTCCTTCTTTGACTAAGATTTTTCTGGTTGACTGAGAAACAGTTCGAGATAGAGTAACGTATAAATGATGCTAGATGTTTCATGATTATTGTCATGGGCTAATATAGTAGCATTTTTTAATAGTTGGTACTCAAATTAGTTATTTGATAAATATCTTTAATTCAAAAATTTGAAAGTTGTTTATCCATTGATTTGTAACATTTAATATAGTATTTAGACTTTTCTTTAAAATTACGATACATTTTACCGTTACCAAATTTTATCGTTGGTTAATTTTTTAATTGAACAAAAATTTTATAACAAAAAGGATTAATCTTTATTTATGCAGTGTATTTTTAAATACATTAAATAAAATATGAATATCTTTGTGCTCTTTTTTAACCGTTGTGTTTGCATTTAAGTGAGATATATCCTGGTTTTATTTTAAATTTTAAAAAATATATATCATTACCAAAACTCTAAAATATGAGAACATAAATAAAAATTAAAAAATTAAATTAAAGTATATTAAAAATTATTATGTTACATTGATTTATTACTTTAATATATAAATATTATTTTGATTATAAAATAATTATAATAAACTTTAATATAAGAGTATTATTTAATATCTTATCAAGTTTTGTATGTTATGCTGGATCAACGGATTGAATTGGGAGTGGTTGATATATTTTTATAGTTATTTTATATAAAATAGTATTTGTATATGAAGGGATTTCATTTATTTTTTAATATAGGATAAAGTATATATTTTTGTCTTTGAAGTTTGGCAAAAGTTTCAAAAAATACCCCTAAATTTTATTTTGTTTTAATTTTGTCCCAAAAATTTTTGATTTGCATCAAATATACCTTTAATGGCTAAATTTTTAAAAAATTTAAGACCAATTTAACAATAATGCATGAAAATTATACTTGATTTGTTTGTGTTAAGAGTTGTTCTTATAAAATTGTTGTTGAATTAGTCTTAAATTTTTTGAAAAATTAACCGTCAAGGATATATTTGATGCAAATCGAAAACTTTTGGAACAAAATTAAAATAAAATAAAACTTAGGGATATTTTGAAACTTTTGTCAAACTTTATGGACAAAAAATATACTTTACCCTTTAATATAAGAATGCAAAGGCATATTCTTTAATTTTTAATTTTTTAACTCGAACATCTACATATGAATACATTTGTTCATACCCTGACCCAAGCAGATAAAAGCTAGGCCCAATAAAGATAAAAGGCGCACCAATAAAGGTGGACCTCACCATAAACCCGACCTCTTTTAAGAAGTCGGACAAAAGCGTAAAGGTCCAGTTCTACTTGACTAAACAAGTAGCTGCCTTCTTAAATCTCTCCTACTATGCCTACCTCATCTAGAAGGTGGATTCTAACAAACTCTTAAAATAAAGGGAATGCTTATCTATCAGAAAAAATAGAACTACTCCAAATGTGGTAACTTAAGCCCTTGCTAACTTAAGCATCGGAGTCTCTTGAAGGTACCACCCCTCCACCTCTTCATGAGAAACTCAGACAGGTGGCACCTCAGCACCAAAGAGGTCGGACGCTGCCACCCAAAGGGATGTGGACCTCACGTTCATGCCCAAATCAATGTATCAGGTAACCCAAATGGACAAGTTGAAGCTGCCAACAAAGTCATATTGGCCGGGTTAAAGCGCCGACTGCTGCAAGACGCGAAAGGAGCTTGGGCTGACGAGCTTCCTCAAGTCTTGTGGACTTATCGAACCACTCTACATTCTACAATGGGAAAATCACCCTTCCGAATGGCATATGGAATGGAAGTAGTGATCCCCATAGAAGTAGCTGAAGAATCACCTAGAGTCTTGTTCTTCAAAGAAAAGGCTAACACCCAGGCTCAAAGAGAAGAGCTCAACCTCCTATATGAAGTCCGAGAAAGAGCTCAGATTAAGGAAGAAGCTCTGAAGCAAAGGATGGTTCTAAGGTACAATAAAAAGGTGATCAAGAGAAACTTCACCACCAACGACCTCGTCTTGATTCGAAACATCATCAGAACACAGAAGTCGTGTGAAGGAAAGTTAGCTACAAATTGGAAAGGACCTTACAAGATATTAGAGGTCCTAGGTAAAGGTTCTTATAAGGTGTCCGACCTCCAAGGGCGAGAGCTTCTAAGGTCTTAGCACGCTTACAACCTAAAAATATACTTCAGCTAAAAGCCTTGTACCTAGGTGCACTCTTTTTTCCAATAAAAAAGATTTTTTAATGAGGCACCAGTACAAGAGCTAAGGGCACCCAAGCCTTTAGCAAAAAACTCTGTAAAGCAATTTCTTAAATATTAATAAAAGATTCCTGGTTTATTTCTTTTAAGTTTCTTATCTCAAACGCATTAAACTTAAGCTCGACAAACCGCAAAAATCATTGTTCGACCTAAAGTAGTCGACAAGATAAAGCGACGAGGTACAAGTTAATGTAAGAAGTTATACAAATAACTCGTACGAAGTGACCTCAAAACAGGTCGGAACAAAAACAAAATTGTAAAAGTAACTTAGCAAAGACCGATTACTCATAGTCGGGCCTATTAAAGGAAATTAATATAATAGCAAAAACTCAATAATCAAAACAAAATATACCTTACTACAGCAAAAAGGTACCACACAAATTATAGAAAAGTTCTTAACATTGCTTAATAAAAGTCGTAGACAAGCAACTGCACGATAAAAGTAAAATGTTCAAAAGAACTGCCAACTATTACAAACCCAGATTGTTATAAGCCCACAGGTCGGGCTACTACAAATAGAAAAAGAAAATTAAAAGGTACTCAAGATTCCTTGCCAAAAAGGGTATCAAGTTTCTCCCCAGTAGCTTCGTCTCTTTTGGGCGAAGGAGGAAGCATGGAAACGGGAATGGTCGATACTGCAACCGAGGAGGCCTCAATAGCAACGTCTTCAGATGGGGATCCCGAGGAGGAGGTTAGAGCTGACTAAGGTCCCGAGGTGGAAGACGGACCGACCTGACGTCCCAAAGACTTTGGATCCTGAGGAGGCTCCTCCTCATCCTCCGAACCAAGACCTTAATTTGGGCTTCCAGATTCTCGAACATCTCGTCCATACCCAAGGCAGCTATTTCCTGGAACTTGGCTAACTCCTCCTTCAATTTCTCCAACTCTTCCTCCTAGGCTGACCTCTCCCTGAAAACTCGAGTGTAACTCTCCTGATATTTTTTGGCCTTATCCTCGGCCAGGGCAACAACTGCTTCCGACTTGTTCGCCCTCTCCCGAGCTCTCTCCAAGTCGGCCTTCAAGATGTCCCTCTCTTTCTCCAACTCCACCTTGATCTCATTCAACCTCTCCACGTTGGCTTGGGCAGCCACCATAGCCCCAGTAGTAGCTTGGATGGGAGAGCTCTTCAGCTTCCTGAAAAGTTGATAGTACACCCCCAGAGATGGTTTTGAATTGCCACATCATCCATACTCACACGGTGATGAGGGACAAGGTTCTCTTCTCCCCAAGACAGAGCATCAAATTTTTTTTGTGTAGATGCTCTCTTCTTTATCAAGTTTCTATTTTTGGGAAGCGGCTCAGTGGATGAAGGAGATAAAAGGAGTGGATTCTAAAGAGATAAGACGGAGAATGGAGTAGGGATAATAACTCTCGGATCAGAAAGATCCGAACCCAACCTCTTCTTAGGAGAAGATCGGGTTGTCTTTCTGACCTCCTACTGTGACAAACCTCCCCGGCCTCTTTTTGCTGCTGAAGGTTCCGAGCCACAATTGTCTTCTTGGTGTTACGCTGAAGCTTCATAGTAGACTTAGGAGCCATACTCTCTGCAAAACAAAACAGGGCATAAGCAGAATCAACATCTAAAAAATAAGAATAATTCAAAAAGCAAGGGAAGGAGAACTACCAAGGTCCAACTTCAGAAGGCTAGGATCTCCCAAATACCTCTTTGTGTCCAAATGGGGATCTTGGCCCCCAAGTACCCAGAATGAAGTCTACGATACACCTCTCTAAATCATCTAAATCGGACAGATCACGCTTAACAATATCAAGGGTGTCCTGCCAGTATAAGGAAAACAAGGGTTCTTGGTTCTCGGACAAGAAGGAAGGTCGGACACCTACAACGCTCTTGAAGATAAAAAAGTGGTTTTTGAAATCATGGAAAGAGTCGTCAAAGATGGAAAAAGCCTTCCGACTTTGAACAGCTCGGAAGAATATCCATCTCGACTTTTTGGTGGAGCTGTATCGTTTAGTGGCCACAAAGAGGTAAAAGAAAATGTTCAAAGTAGGCTGAACGTCCAATTCTCGACATAAGAGTTGAAACATTTTCATGAAAGCCCAGGAGTTTGGGTGTAGTTGAGAAGGGGCAAGGTTAATTAGAAGATTGCAACACCTCTATCTCAAAGTCAGTGAAAGGAAGTTGAACACCTAACCTAGTGAAAAAGCAATCATATGCATAAAAGAAAGGCTGTTCGGACTCCACTATAGGGAAAAACACACTCTCTCCTCAGGATCGGGCGCTTCTAAAACATAACTCCTCTCATCCTCCCTATTCTCACAAATACTATGGTGTCTACGAAACTCATCACAATACTCTTTATCGATTACCGTAACGGAGCACAAAACAGTACTATCTACCCAAACCCGAAGAGCATGGGGGACCTTGGTTGACATGTTCAAAATAACCTTGCGAGACATAAATGTGACACCTATAAGCAAAAAGTAAAGAAGACCGTTACTACAAGAAGTCAGAACTTGTACAAAAGAGGTCGGACAAACAGGAAAAACCAAAAGAGAGCTTTTTTTCTTAGAAGAAACATTTTTCACTCAAGCAGTGCAAAAAGAAAAAACCTTTCCTAACAGAAAAGAAAAGAAAACTATGACAACAAAAGAAGAAAGCTCAGAAGAAGAAAACCGAATCCAAGCAAGATAGAAATGAGAATTCAAGAGAAAGGAAGAGACGAAACCAACCTTGAGGAAGATTACGAAAAAGGGGTGAACAGGTCTAAACAGCAAAAACCATGAACATTCTCTCCAAAAGCGGAAATGCTGTAGAAATCTAAGAAAGAGAAAATCCTGGAAGCAAAACAGAAGTGGATGAATCACACAGGCATAGGGAAACTCTTTATGAAAAGGAAAACAAAGCAGTTCTTATAGAAAACAAGAGTAAAAAGGGAACAAAGGAACTGATGAAGTCCTTTTATAAGAAACAATGAAGCCAAAACGACTCCAAACAGCTCCTTCACTCCTCATTAAAATGTGCGCGAATCCCAAAGAGCAACTGCCGTGCAAACGTTCACTCAGCATTAAGGTCCCAACGTTTAAAAATTTAAATAAATCGGACATCCCAACAAACTAGGCTCGATGTCTATAACAGAAGCCGTAAAATGCTCGAGCCCAACCTCTACAAAGGAATGGACTCAAGCAGGGAAACTGTTCATACCCTGGTCCAAGCAGATAAGAGCCAGGCCCAATAAAGATAAAAGGCCCACCAATAAAGGTGGACCTCACTATAAATCCGACCTCTTTTAAGAAGTCAGACAAAAGCGTAAAGGTCCAGTTCTACTTGGCTAAACAAGTAACTGCCTCCTTAAACCTCTCCTATTATGCCTACCTCATCTAGAAGGTAGATCCTAACAAACTCCCAAGATAAAGAAAACGCTTATCTATCAGAAAATATAGAACTACTCCAAAGGTGGGTTATCTACTCTACTACAAATACACTGGAATCCCTATATATAACTCACGTTCTAATCTACTAAAAATCTGCTTAAAACCCTTGCTAACTTAAGCATTGGAGTCTCTTGCAGGTAACAACCCCACCTCCTCACGAAGAACTTGGACAGGCGGCACCTCGGCACTAAAGAGGTCGGACGCTGCCACCCAAAGGGATCTAAACCTCACGTTCAGGTCCAAAACAACGTTTCAAGTAACACTCGGAACAATATTTTTTCGTAATAAATTTATAAAAAATAAAAGCATGAGTTGAAGAGTACCCATTATTTTTTTTTATAAGTTAGAGTAATAAATTTATTTTTATTTCATAGTTGTTACTTTGTAAGATATAGCTATCTACCCAAATTCAAAAATACACACACCAAAAAATAAGATATATATATATATATTCCTTATTCTATTTATTATTATTAGTCTTATGAATATATTTTTTATTTTATTTTTTTAAATATTTATATTTGAATTCATAATCTTGTTTGTTAAATAAATATAAATATATAAATATTATATATTATATTATATTTTATATTGTATGATGAGGATGGAATATTATTATTATTATTATTATTATTATTATTATTATTATTATTATTATTATTATTATTATTATTATTATTATTATTATTTTGACCATTAAATTTATTTTATGAATAAATTTTTTAAGGATGAATGATGTCTGAAAAAGTTGGACACTAAACTTTAATTTTGGCTTTTTATATTATTAACTTTATAACTTTATATATTGTTTGATGTATTGTTTAATTAAGGAATACACTGGTGTATGCATAATTTTTTATATAAAATTAAACAATAGTACTCATATATAAAATAAAGCATGTATATTAATTTGATTAATTTGGTTACAGAATATTAATCACAAAATACCAACCAATTATATTATTATGATATTTGTTACTTGTGTCAGTTCTATTGTCATATGCTTTCATTTCTGTATTTTTCAAAATTAGTTATCATTATCCATGTCAAGTTTTATATTACTTGTATCAAATTGATGATGGGTGGTGGTTCTGGCCATTTGTCTAATTGTAGTTAATCAGACTACCTGTGTTTGTATTTAATTGGGTAACTCCACCTGTGTTTGACATTGGAGTTGAAATAAGAGTTGTATCAGTTGATATGACAACTTGTTTTTCTATTATTGATATGTTGAATGTTTCATCTTTATTTTTTTTTATCAAAACATAAGGTAGGAAGATGAAAAGAAAAGTAAACAATTGCAAGTAGAATATTTAAAAAATATTATTATTATTATCTTGACCATTAAATTTATTTTATGAAATAAATTTCTTAAAGAATGAATGATGTCTGAAAAAGTTGGACACCAAACTTTAATTTTAACATTTTATATCGTTAACTTTATAACTTTATACATTGTTTGATGTATTGTTTGAGTAAGAAATACACCGATGTAGTATAATTTTCTATGTAAAATTAAACAATAGTACTCAAATATAAAATAAACTATGTATATTAATTTGATTAATTTTGTTACAGAATATCAATCACAGACTAACAACCAATTATATTATTATGATGTTCGATACTTGTGCCAGTTTTATTGTCATGCGCTTCCACTCCTATATTTTTCAAAAGGTAGAATATAGATGATATTAAGAACTAATTGAATTCACAACAAAGAAAATTAGTTATCATTATCCATATCAAGTTTTATGTTACTTGTATCAAATTGATGATGGGTAGTGGTTCTGGCCATTTGTCTAATTGTAGTTAATCGGGCTACTTCTGTGTTTGTAGTTAATCAGATAACTGCATTTGTGTTTGGCATTGGAGTTGGAATAGGAATTGGAATAGGAGTTGTATCCGTTGATATGACAACTTATTTTTCTTGTCGAATCATCTCCCGATAAGTTGCACGTCTTCTAGCTAGGTGTTGCTGTCTTTATTCTTCGGTCATGTTTTATCTTCTTCGCCTAGCATATTCTGTCCAAGTGGGTCGACGTTGACGTGATTGTTGATATGTTGAATGTTTCATCTTTATTTTTTTATCAGAACATAAGGTAGGAAGATGAAAAAAAAAGTAAACAATTGCAAGTAGAATATTTAAAAAATATTATTATTATTATTTTGACCATTAAATTTATTTTATGAAATAAATTTCTTAAAGAATGAATGATGTCTGAAAAAGTTGGACACCAAACTTTAATTTTAACATTTTATATCGTTAACTTTATAACTTCATACATTGTTTGATGTATTGTTTGAATAAGGAATACACCAATGTAGTATAATTTTCTACGTAAAATTAAACAATAGTACTCAAATATAAAATAAACTATGTATATTAATTTAATTAATTTTGTTACAGAATATCAATCACAGACTACCAATCAATTATGTTATTATGATGTCTGTTACTTGTGCCAGTTCTATTGTCATGCGCTTCCATTCCTATATTTTTCAAAAGGTAGAATATAGATGATATTAAGAACTAATTGAATTCACAACAAAGAAAATTAGTTATCATTATCCATGTCAAGTTTTATGTTACCTGTATCAAATTGATGATGGGTAGTGGCTCTGGCCATTTGTCCAATTGTAGTTAATTGGGCTACTCCTGTGTTTGTAGTTAATCAGATAACTGCATTTGTGTTTGGCATTGGAGTTGGAATAGGAGTTGTATCCATTGATATGACAACTTATTTTTCTTGTCGAATCATCTCCCGATAAGCTACACGTCTTTTAGCTAGGTGTTGCTGTCTTTGTTCTTCGGTCATGTTCTGTCTTCTTCACTTAGCATATTCTATCCAAGTGGGTCGACATTGACATGATTCTTGATTTGTTGAATTTTTCATCTTTATTTTTCTATTATAAGTTTAGAACATAAGATAGGAAGATGAAAAAAAAAGCAAACAATTACAAGTGGAGGAGCTTTTTTATTCTGTTTCACGGTTGAAAGTGAGGTTTAGTTCAGTTCGGCTCCCTGTAGGGATTTGCTGACGAAGTAGATAGGCTATTGTCCCTCTTTATCTTCTCAGACTAGGGCTAAGACTATTGCCCGACTTCCAACTGCTAAGTATAACACTAGCTCTTCTCCTTGTACGGGTCGGGTCAAGATCGGAACGATTTGAAGTCTTGGAAGGCCTTCTCACATTTTGGGGCCCATTCGAATTTCTTCCCTTTCTTTAGGATCGAGTAGAAGGGGAGGGACCTTTTGACGGATCCGGCCAGGAATCTAGACAAGGCGGCTAGCCTTCCTGTTGGACCTCCTTTATGCAGGTCGAACTTTTAATGTCGAGTATAGCTCGACATTTATCCAGGTTTGTCTCCATGCCCCTTTTGAGTCAGCATGAATCTCAAAAACTTGCCCGTTTCCACTGCGAAAGTGCACTTTGTGGGGTTTAGTCTCATATCGTGCCTCCTTATAGTGGGTGAGCAGTTTGATTTTAATACCTTTCTTCATTGAAAGTGAAGAAGTTACATAACTCCCTCGTCAGTTAATGAAGAGTTTACAAAACATGACTGAGTACGTAGTTTTAGATTATACAGATAAGAGTAAAAGAATTAGATTATTCAAAATGTTTAATAAAATTTTTTTCTATTATAATTTCAACTCTTTGTGTAGATATTTTTAAAAATAATAAAATGTTTATATTAAAATGCTTATATTTATTATTAAACATTTATCTCTTAAAAAATTTATAATTATAATTATTTTAAACATTTTAATTATCTGTAGAGTACTATTAATTAAATATTTTGCTAATAATTTTTATATTTATTATGTTTAATTTTTATATTATTAAAAGGTAAGTATTTTAATCCCTTTCATGATTGAAAGTGAAGAAGTTACATAACTCTCTCGTCAGTTAATGGAGAGTTTACAAAACGTGACTGAGTATGTAGTTTTAGTTTATAAAAATAGGGATAAAATAGAAAAAAATTGGATACCAAACTCCCTGTATTTCCATTATATATTGTTATAGATTATTATTATTATTGTTGTTGTTGTTGTTGTTGTTGTTGTTGTTGTTATATGTAATATATGTAGTTCGGTTCGGTTCGGTTGTGCAGAGTGAAACTGCAAATCGAACCGAACCTCAATAAAACCGATCCAAAATCTAAAAAAATCCAAAATTGAGCAGCTTGTTTCGGTTTTCGGTTTGGATCCGTGCAATTTTGTAATTTTTTTGGATCGATTTAGATTTGAATACCTCTAGTATCAGGTGGAAAAGATGCTTATGAAAAAATAGAAGGTGAAAGGAAGCAGATGAAGTTTGACTAGGATAAGGTAATGACAGTTATCGCTAAGCCTGGGAGCTAGTGGATTTTTGGAGTTGACAAGACAGCTCCCAGGGCAATATCGGTCCGTGCTCTGACTAATGAGGCTCGGATCTAGCAGTAGATCTTGGTCAATTACGTGCTATACCGTCGTTATTGCTAATATGGCGGTATTGGTCTGGTGTGTCCTGAAAGGTAAGCAGATGTACCTTCCAAGACTCATTAGAAAGTACATGGGATAGGCTCACCATATTGGCAACCTGGCCTTCCCGTGCTTGATTATTGAGTTGGCTATGGAGGCAGGGGTTCTCTAGCTGGCCATAGATGAGAGACTGACCATCGTAGGAAGCAAGAAGGTAATACCACACGGTAACTAGTTCGGGCCTCAGCCGAGCTCCAGATGCAGAGGCAGACGTCAGGCAGCACCCGCTTCAGAAGCAGGAGCTTCAGCATGCTCAGCATCATCACAGCCAATTTACCACCTTGTACAGAGCCTCTTCCAGTGGATGGATCAGATGGAACATCGCAATAAGCGACGTTTTGACTTCCTAAAGAGGATCTCTGGCTACACTGATTTTCCACCAGAGGAACCTGACACTCCTTCCAAGCCCAGTGAGCAGGAAGAATAGGCCCCAACAGATGACGGTGGAGATGACGATGACGACTCCTTCCACTCTGCATGACTTCATGAGCACCGAGGACGGTGCTAGATTTTAAATATGGGGTGGTCGTCCGACCAATCGGCGAATTTTGGGTGACAATTCTTCCATTCCGAACACTTCAGTTTTGGTTTTTATTATGCTTTTTAGATCTTTTGTTATTTTGGATACATTTTAGTTTATTTCACTTTTATTAGTTTTGTTTGAACATAACTAGTATCTTTATAGTTGGATGCACTTTTATTTTGGCTTGTATATATGCTTTTTAGACTTTAGTTGTTGTTTGTGATTGGATAATGTGATGATTGTACCTAGTTTAGTTTTCTACATACTTGATGATTTGGTTTGATTGAAATTAGAAAATGCACTTAAGATTTTTGATGATTTTCACCCAATCATTTCACATATATAGAATAAGTTTAGTCGAATAATGAAATTTTCCAAGAAAACTTCTTTTTATATAGGGCATTGACATTCCAATTGATTTGAGTTGATATTTTTCATTGAAACTTGCTTGAATTATACAATGTAAAACATAATTTTTGAGCTAAGAACACACAACCTTATGAGTTTTGTGCCTTAATGCGTGGTTACATCATATTAACCATTATTTTCATTCTTGTGTGTCATTCTCTTTCTATGATTGTAATCTTTGGTTTGTTTGATTCTTTATGTCCATTATTTAGTGTATATATGTATTTACATGATTGAGGCCTTTATTTCATTGTAGCTCATTTACCTATATAGTCTACCATTTCATCTCCCTTTTGTTAGCCCACTTTGAGCTTTTTTAATTCTCTTTTGTTCTTAATTTTAGCACATTACTAGCCTTAAGTGAAAACCAATGAATGTCCTTAATTTGGATCTTTGATTAGCTTAGGTTAGTGAGATTGTGTAATATCTAAGTGCATAGTTCTGAAAACTGAACCGGACTGACCGGTTCAACTAGGTTAACTGGGAACCGGTCACCAAATCGGTCCGGTTAGGCCTATAAACCATTTGGTAAAAAACCGGTTATAGAACTGGTCGAACTTACAGTTAACCGGTGAACTAGCAAAACTGGCACATTTTTTGGAGGGTTTCCGGTTCGAAAATAAACCCTAAAAAATGGCGCCGTTTTGTCTTTAGAAGGAAAAAAAGGAAAAACGGCAAAACCCTAAATTAATCCCTTTCATGTTTCATCCTCGTAACCCATCGTCACAAACTCATCTCCTTTCCTCTCTTCTCTGAAACTGAACCATAGAAGCCACCGCAACCCTCAATCGCGCAACCACCGTCGCCCGCAGCCACCGCATCCCACAGCCACCGCAGCGACGGTTTTGACCACTGCAGCCCCCACAGCCCACCGCGTCGTTGTCATCGCCGAGCTCGCCTTCTCTATGTTTGTCGGTGTTGCGTCCTCTGTCGTCGTCGTTGCTCGCCTTCCTCCTTACTGCCAGTAAGCACTGTGACTTGGATTTTGATAATACTTGGATGTTGATAATACTCTATTCGCACTTCACAGCCTTCTCCTCGGTGTCTGCTTGCTGGTTTAGGATTTAGTAATTGATTTTGATAATACTTGTTATTTGTTAGTAATTGATTTGCTGATTAGCTGGATTTTCTGAGGTTACTGTTTGCTGGTTTAGTAATAGTTTGCTGAGGTTATTGATTTATTTGTTATTTCTGATTTTCTGTTCATGATTTTTTTGCTGTTATTGTTTGCTAGTTTTGTAATTATTTACTGAGGTTATTGATTTTTTATGGTTTAGTAATTGTTTACTGAGGTTATTGATTATTATTTGTTATTTATGTTCATGATTTTTTTTGCTGAGGTTATTGATTTATTTGTTATTTCTGTTTATAATTTTTTTTTGTTGCATGTTACAGATGGAACAATCACAAAGTAATCCACAGCCACAAGATAATGCTAATCAAGAATTCTAAACTGGTTCTTCTAGGGATAAATCTGATCTAGTTTGGCAATATTTTACAGTGAAGTATGACAAAAATAACAAGGCTCAATATACATGTATTTTCTGCTTGAATACTTACAATGGAAGGGGATATATAGAATGAAATATCACCTTGCAAAAATTTTTGTGCAAATTAAAGTTTGTAATAAAGTCACTGAAGATGTTGAACTTTAATTCAAAAGGCTCTTAGAGGAAAACAAAAAAAAAGATAGAAAAAAAATTTGCAAGTGATTGTTATGATGTGGAAACACAAGCACAAGAAGAGTGTGAATCGCCTAATCCTATATAACCTCCAGCTCCTGCAACAATGGGAGACAAAGTTATGGATAATTTATTATGTGAAATTGTGAAATTTTGAATATTATTAAGTTAGAAATTATTGAATTTATATATTTAAAATTATATATAGTTTTTTTAATAATTTTATTTAATATTTAATTAAACCGATTGAACTCCGGTCGAAACAGTGAACCATTGAACCAGTGATCTTATTGATTTATTGACTAGTCCGGTTGTCGCAATCTTGTCTAAGTGTGAGAAAATTTGGGAATATTGGTTGATAAAAATGTGGTCTATATTTCTATTGGAAATATTGAGAATTAGGTACATGCTCATGTCTTAATTGTGTAAATCATATGCATTCACCTTTTGTATATAAAAAAAATAAAGAAAGAAAGCATTAAAAAGAGGACAAAGGCCTCAAAGAAAAGTAATAATAATCAATGCATATGGGATATGGATTGGAAAGAATGCAAGAATATGTGAAAACTGAAATTATGGGTAGTTAATAGGTTTGCTTTTAGAATTGTATAGGTTGTTATATGTTGGGTGAAAGTTTAAGTTGATCAAAGATTCAAATTCTAACTCACTTAACCATATATATCCTCACCTTGACCTTAACCCATTACAACCCTTGAAAAGTCCTTATGATACTTGCATGCATACATTGAATAATTGCTGATTGTTAGATGAAAAATAAGTCTTAGAAAGTAAGATCAGAAGAGAATTGAGTCAATCAACCCTAAACACTTGAGCGACTAGAGCATATACACATTCGGTGAAGGGTTCGATTGCTCAACTCTATATTTTCACCTATGATTATCTTTTATCTTGCAAGTTTGTAATTCTTTTCTATGACTCAATTCAATTGTGGATGTGACTTGGTTGTTAATGTTTTTAGCCCTTAGTTGTTTATATATGTATTCTTGAAAATTTATTTATTTGAATTAAGTAGATACATATACATAAGGGATAAGTATTGTTTTGGTCCCTAACATTGATGGTCAAAATCGAAACCATCCCCATCGTAATTTTGGATTTAGAATCATCCTTAACGTTTTTTTTTTCGTATTAAAATCGTCATTTTTAATAAAATTTTTAATTTTATTCATAAACTACCCCTATTTTAATAAAAAAATTATAAAATTTTTAAAAAAATAAAAGAAAACAACGCGTTTTGGGAGAGGGGAGGAAACGCGTTTTGGGGGGTGGGTGGCGGGGGGGAGGGGGGAGGAAACGCGAAGGGGGAGGGGAGGAGGCCATCGCCTTCACCGCGGGTTTCCACTGTCACAGGAGGCCATCGCCGCCACTGTTGGGTCCTTCGCCACCGAGCACGAGCAGCGAGAGAGGAGATTTGAAAAGAGAGAGGGAGCACCGGTGGAGGGGAGGAGGCCGCTGCCATAGCCGCCGCTGCCATCACGACACCTACATCGTCGCCGGTCCGCCCACGAGCCGCCGCCAAAAATGTCGCCGCCGTTCATGCATGCTTCTACCGCTGCCGTGGAGTGCGTCGCCGGGAAGGGGAGCCCGACGCGAGGAGGGCATCACGCGAAGGAAAGAGAGGAATCTGAGGCTGAGCTGGGTTCCTGCCACCGTCGATCTGCCCAGCCGCCGTCGCTCCGTCGCCCACGAGCTGCCGGTGGTTCTGCTTCGGCTTCTTCTTCTTGCTTCAGCTTCTGCTCCTTGTTTTGGCCTCTGCTTGCTGCTTTAGCTTGAGCTTTTGCTTCTGCTTCTTGTTGAATTTGTGCTTCTACTTATTGATTTGGCTTTGTGCTTGAACTTCTGCATCTATTTCTGCTTCGATTTCTGCTTTCTGCTTCTGTCTTCTACTTGTGTTGATTTTTCTACTTTCTACTTCTGCTTGTATTTCTGCTTGTGTTGATTTCTATGTTATTTGAATTTTTTTTAATGTTGAATGTTGTGTTATTATTGATTTGAATGTTTTGTTATTGTTGATAATGGATTCTTGAATTTGAATGTATGTTCTGTTGTTATTATTGTTGTGGAAAGAAATGGCTGATAGTGAAAATAGGGGCTGATAGTAGAAATAAGGGATTGGCGATGGTGGAGAATGCATGCAGAATGAACGGTGGTGGCAGGAAATGCAAAATGAATGGTAGTGCAGTTGGGGGTTGGGGGTATTGTTGTCTTTAAAAAATTATTTTATTCAAAAGGACAATTTTAATACAAAAAAAAAAAAACGTTAAGGATGATTCTAAATCCAAAATTACGATGGAGACGGTTTCAATTCTGACTCTCAACGTTAGGGATCAAAACAATACTTATTCCTATAAATAATTAGATAGTATTAGGTAGAGTAGTTGCATGCATTTAGATAGATTGCATATGGATAGTTTGTATTGAATAAATGTTGATACTCCTTTTTTGTCTTTCTTGATATTTAGCATGAGGACATGCTATGTTTAAGTGTGGGGAGGTTGATAAACCACAATGTTATGATTTATCTTGTATTGAATTGAGTGAATTTTATCAACTTATTTTGCATTTATTTACTAAAATAGCATGGTTTTGTGAATTTCTCCTAATTGTACTTAATGATTAAAAACATATTTTTTATGCCCTTAAAATTCCTAAATTTAATTCATTTTAATTCCATTCGATACCTTGATATATTTGTTGAGTGATTTCAAGCTTAGAAGACAAAGATGACTTGAAGAAGTGAAGAAAAAGCATACAAAAATGGAAAATTTATGAAGAAAAAGAGTTTGGAGCATTTCATGGTCATGCGTATGTAAAAATCTCAAGTTGTGCGTACGCATGCCTCATGAGTATGCATGACTTAAGGCACATGATTTTAGTTAAGTAAACACGTTGGTCGTGATTTCAAGGCTTCCTTGGGACCAATCTAACTCATTTTTGAAGTATTTCAAGTCAAACTCAAGAAGGATGAAAGAGGGAGCAATTAGGATAATTTAAGAACATGTTTTAGGATAATTTTCTAGAGAGAGAAGCTCCCTCTTCTCTCTAGAATTTAGGATTCTTAGGCTAATTTCTCTTTAGTTTTAGTCTTTGATCTTGTTCTATGGTAGTTTCTTTTATATTTTCCTTGTTCAATTGACTTAATTCTCTTAGTTTTATTTGTTAGTTTCTTTATTTTGTCAATTTTGAATTATGCACTCTATTGTTAATCTCAATTCTCTTTGATGCAATTTAGTATTTTCATGTTTATTGATGTTTGTTTGATTTATTATTATTATTTTCGTTCAATTGGTAGTCTTAGATTTTACTAATTCTTGTAATTTATTATATTTTATGTTTATGCACTTTAAGTGTTTGATGAAATGCTTAAATTAGTTTTAGAGTATATTTTTGCATTCTTGGTTTGGAATGAAATTAACTAGGCCTATTTGATCTTCTCCCGAGTGTCGGTAAATATCATGTCCGAAATATGTTTGACACGTGGACACGACAACTTAGCGAAGTGTCCGTACTTCATAGGTTATGTAGCAAACAATGAAATCAATGGTAATTTTAGATATCAGATACATTGTTTTTAAAATATAAAAAATAAAAATAGAGCCTTAATTTATTTTTAAATTGTTCTCTTATTTTTAAAATAAATAAAATTTCAAAATTTTATATTTTCAATATTTTTAAAATTAAAATGTATTTAAAATTTTAAAAAATAGAGTAAAGTATCGTTTTTGTCCCTAACGTTTAGGATAAGTCTTATTTGTGTTCTTAACGTTTAAATCGTCTTATTGCATTCTTAACGTTTGTAAAAGTGATTCAATGTTATCCTATCATCAATTACACATCATCAGCTTTAATTTGAGTTCTGAAAAACTCTTTTTGAAATTATAATACAAATATTGGGTCAGAATCAATGATCCATTCCGAAAAATAACCCATTAAAAGTTAAAATTAATTCTTGCAATATTTACATAATTTATTTTTTTAGGACATAATTAAACCTGAACACAAATTTTGGGTATAATATTAAAATCAAATGCATTTAAGTGAGATCTAATTAAAAATGAATACATTTAAATGAAAATAATCTGATCTATTAATATAATTAACTGCAGGATAATATTGAATCATTTTTATAAATGTTAAAAAAATAAATAAAACGATTTAAATGTTAGAAACATAAATAAAACTTACTTCAAATATTATGGACAAAAATAATATTTTATTCTGTAAAATTTTTAAGAAGATAAAGTAAGATTTTAATTATTATTTAAAAAATAGAGCAAATTGGGAATTTGGGCAAGGGAAGAGAAAGGCAGAACAAAAGAAGTGAAAAAAAACCCCAACTAGTTGTGTTTGCCAGCATCAGCTGCAAGGAAGGAGCTGCAACAAGCTCGCACCCACACGACTCAATACAAGACAACACAAGACAAGTTTACAGACTTACAGTACCAATCGCACAGAAGCAACAAGAAACAGTTTAGAATGGGAAGGCAAAAAGGTGAAGCCGCAAGAACCAAGGCACGCCCTTCTAGCAGCAGGTTCAGTCTCCTTCTCTCTCTCTCTCTCTCTCTCTCTCTCTCTCTCTCTCTCTCTCAACACCAGTAATCAATTTATTTATTTCTTTTTTATTATTTTTATCTTTCTTGCAGTCTCGCCGCCTCGCTCTTGACGTCGACTTCTTCTTCCTCCGCCGCAGCCGCAGCCGCCGTCGGATTCGGTGGTTATGTCGGCAGTTCACGCCTTGATCCTTCTCCTTCTACCGACGACTCTCTCCCATTTCCCGTATGTCCCTACGGATTCTTTCTCTCTCTTTATTTAGCATTCTAGATTCTTAACTGTACGAGCTGAGTTTGAATTAACCATGATTGTTTTGTGTATATCAAATAAGCATATTGCTATTGTGATTAATGTTAGTAGCTTTAATCTCAGTTATTAATCAATGATCAGGCTCCTCTGAAGTGTGTACTTTAAAGAGTAAAGTGTAATATTTGAACTGTCGATTTAAAAAATTTAATGGCACAGAATACATGATTGGTTGTGCATGATCTTATGTCTAATTATATCTCGAAAATTCAATTTTTTCATCAATGGTTTTAGTTTTCCCATCAATGGTTTAAATGTCACCCTTTACCTTCTACACTTTAGAGGATCCAAGTTTCTTGGTTGGGTCATGACCATTCTCTTAATGAAATAACGTTGTCATTAATGCTTTATACCTTTCTTTAATATCTAAATTGTTTTTGTCTTGATATGCAGGATGTAGATAGCGAAATCGCGGTGCACTTGAAGAGGCTAGGCAGGAAGGATCCCACTACTAAGGTAATTTTTGGATCAACTTGGGGTACTATTTGATGACAATGTCATGTGAACTAGTTATGATATTCTTTGTGCATCTTTTGGTGCACCTTGTCCTGTTCCTCTTTGAGCTTGCAACTTTCCAGCTTTATGAATTAGCCAATCATAGATGATAAAAAATAAAGCATGCTTAAAGGTAATGGAACTGTATAGATTTTGATGTTTGCTCCCTTTAAAGATGATGGTGCCACTGCCACTTGTGTCTATTACTATTTTGCTATCTGTTGTTGAGATGCTTCTAATTTGGCTTAATGATTTATTCAGTGTCTCCAGTGATCATTGTGGTTGGTCTGGTCATGAATCTATTCTTATGTTATATGGTACCAGTATCTCATTGATTTTGCTGTTTTTGCCCTTTATCTGTCCCCCTTTTTTATTTTTATTCTTTATTTGCAGCTTAAGGCGTTGGGAGCTTTATCTGTGCTGCTTCAACAAAAATCTGCAAAGGACGTTCTTCTAATTGTTCCCCAATGGGTATGCAATTTTAATATGATGATAATTCATTTGTGCCATCAAATGGCTTTATGACCTTATTAAAAATTATAAATGTGCTCATCTCATGTGTCAAAGACACTTATTTTGATATCATGCTATGTAAATTGCTCTTATGTAGGCATTTGAATATAAAAAGCTATTGATGGACTACAATAGGGAGGTTCGGCGGGCCACTCATGATACAATGACCACTCTTGTTGTCTCTATTGGGTTAGAACTTTTTCCAGGCACATCTTGCTTTTTCTACTGTATAACTTTATGCTATCTGAATGCATGCAAGTTTAAAAAGTATATTGGTATTTTTTACCCTTCTTAAGTAATATTAATGTAAGTTATTTTCACACTTCATTGCTGGATGTTAGTAGGTGTGATACTCACTGAACTTCTAGTTTTAATTCTGCCATTTGAATGCTTTCATCAATAGCTTCTGAGAAGCCAAACATCTATGTAGTCTACCAACATCTACAAAAGCTTTTCTGACTAGGTGGGAGCTTTTAGTAACCAGATATCCTTTTATTTAGGTGTACCTAGCATCTAAATTTTATTTGAATGAATTTTATTGTTAGTTATTTATTTGTGTTATTTGTCCATTAATACATCTGAATATGCTGGAGTGGATATCTTTTCTTTAGGTGTACCCAACAACTAAATTTTTTTTGAATGAATTTTATTGTTAGTTATTTATTTATATTATTTGTCCATCAATACCTGATCCTTATCTGAATATGCTGGAGTGGACATCATTCACAGAGATTTTATATTTGACTTCTCACCCCTTTCTCAGGAGAGATTTGGCTCCACATCTGAAGACTTTGATGGGACCATGGTGGTTTGCGCAATTTGATCCAGCCTATGAAGTTTCTCAGGCAGCAAAAAGGTCTTTGCAGGTTTGCTACATTGGTTTTTATCTAACTACTGTTTGTTTTAAATGATCCCATTTCATTGTTGGAAGTAGAAAAGATTAGCTATATTTTTTATGAATCTGTTGCTTGTTTCATTCATGCATGTGCTTTCAACTTCGTTCTGTGGGTAACACAAATGATCTGTCGAATATTTACTTGAGTATTATGTGTAGAAGGATTAATGGCTAGCTATTGCTCAGAACTTCTAGTGTTCACTTTAATTTTTATATTACAGTTTTTGTGGAATTGAGGAGGGAGCCACAAGGAGAATCTTCTTCTATGATTAGTGATTTTACATTAGAAAAGACTCAACTCCTTTTGATTTTCCAGTTGATTGATATATTCATTAAATCCTAGATTGTAGTTCTTGTTTTGGTTGAAATATAAAATCTTTTATTTGTTTATTTTTCCCCTCCACTGCTCTCAGATGAAGTTCTATGATGGAGGAAAGGTTTTCTGGATAGTATTGTCACCGTCATATACTGAATACTCTAACCTGTAAAGTTGCACTTAACTTTGTAAAGTCCTCATATATATGTAAAAGATATTTATGAACTATGGTTTGGTGTTCAAAATGATTTGCAATGATCCTCAATTATGTTTTGTGATATATGTGGTTGATTCTTTGTTTAATTTTGGCAGGCAGCCTTCCCCGCACACGAAAAAAGACTTGATGCTTTGATTTTATGCACAACAGAGATATTCATGTATTTAGAAGAAAACCTAAAACTCACACCACAAAATTTATCTGACAAGGCTGTAGCTTCGGATGAGCTGGAAGAGATTTACCAGCAGGTGTATAGCAAAAATCACCTTTCTATATATAAAACATTTTAAGTTGAACTTTCAGTTTTATTGGTTAACACTGCTTCATCTTTTTTATTGACTAGGATAGATAGTATCCTGAGTTGTAAATTGTAAGGATGCAAGTCCCCTTTTTGGCATAGCAGGTTCTAGATAAGTGTTTTCTTGGGTATGTTTTTGAAAAAAATTTAAAATAACAGTGGACACCTTCACTTCAGGCTTGTTTTCTATTTTGCTTCCATGGTATGGTTGGATATACAATTAGAATCTGTTTATATGCAGAGACCTATTTTGGTGTTTTTGAGATTATCTTGTGTTCAAATTAGTCAGATTATCCAGAAGCCATAGAAATCATCACGGAGAGAGGATTTACCTGGAACCAGGAAGAAATAAACAGACTTTTGATTTCATTGAACATCCAAAGTACAATGCATCTCTGTTTTGTCAATCCAGTCATAAATTGTAAAAGCCATATTTATTCTATATCTTTGCCTGTTTAGTAACACCCTTAATCTTATGCAAAATCCTTAAAAGGCACTGATAAATAGATAAGAGGAGTATTTCACTTATTATGCATCAATATATTCTGGGTCTGTTAATATTCGTCCAAAGTAATGAATGGTTGAGGATATAAGTACATCCTGATGCGTCTAGAAGTTTTATCCTCTCGGAGTGATTTATTATTTTTTTTAAACTAGACCCATGTTGATGAATCACAAGAACTGAGTATATGTGCCTGTAGCCCCAACTAAATTGTACCTGATTTGAGTGGCACATACTTATTGTTTTCTTTTCATCCCCTTTTCTGCACCATTCTTACTATTATTACTGTTATCTCACCTGTTTTCTTTTACTTTGCAGTTTGGATATTCAGTATTTTCAGTATTTTACATATTTGAATTTTCTTTGTTAGACCATTAATTTTTATTTCCTGAGGCTTCTCCATTTTGGTTTTACAGGTGATATCATCAACATTGCTAGCATTGGCCACACTTCTTGATGTTCTAATTTGCCAGCAAGAACGACCTGGCTTTGAGAACGTAACTGCTGAACCTAAACATGCTGCAAAAGCCAGGGTGACTGCTGTTTCTTTTGCTGAAAAGCTATTAATGGATCATAAAAATTTTCTAGACTTCCTGAAGTCACAAAGACCTGCTATCCGATCAGCTACTTATAACTTGTTGAAGAGCTTAATAAAAAATATACCACAGGTGATTAATGATGGAAATATAAAAACTCTTGCCACTGCAATTCTTGGTGCTTTCAATGAGAAGGAGACAACTTGTCATCGCTCGATGTGGGATGTAATATTACTTTTCTCTAGAGGATTCCCTGATGGTTGGACCTCCATGAATGTTCAGAAAGGCATACTGAATCCATTTTGGAATTTCCTTAGAAATGGGTGCTTTGGTTCCCAGCAGATTTCATATCCAGCTTTGGTTTTATTCTTGGATAGTGTGCCTCCTAAGTCTATAGAAGGGGATAAATTTTTTCCCGAGTTTTTCAAGAACTTGTGGATAGGAAAGAGAACTTCTCTATCTACAGATAGAACAGCATTTTTCCAGGCTTTCAAAGAATGTTTTCTTTGGTCACTGAAAAATGCGTCAAGGTACAAATTATCCCATTCATTGTGGCCATCTGCATTTAGAAGATATATTCATTTTTGTGCCTGTCCCTGGCCCTCACTTTAACAAAAAAAAAGGAATATTGATGCAATAATTTCTTTCTGTAACCCAACTCTCTTCTGTTTGTATCAGATTTAATGATGGAGTGGACTCAATCAGGAATTTCCAAGTCACTCTTGTTGATAAAGTCCTAGTAAAGCATTTATGGCAGGATTTCCTTACAGCTGGAAACATGGAAGCTTATGACATAATCAATTCAGGAAAAGCTGCAGATTCATCTGAGGAAACTCTTAACAAGAAGACAGTGCTGAATACGAAGGATCCAATGCCCTATTTGCAAGAGTTGGGAAAAAGCCTTATTGAAATCCTTTCAGGAATTTATGTGTTAGATAGGAATTTTATGACTGTTTTTGTTTTGGAACTTGAAAAGAATTACATGGGCATTCTTCAGCAAGCAAGTAATGTGGAGCTCATTGAACGGATCATCTTGTTCATGTCATTGCTGGAGCAACATGCAGTGGTTAAAGGTGCAAGTTGGCCGTTGGTCTATATTGTTGGACCATTGTTGGCAAAGTCTTTCTCGATTATTAGATCATCCGTAAGTTGATATTAGTAACTTGTGGCACTTTATGTGGTCTTCTCTTACTTTTTTAAATTCATTTATATATGTTTGCTAGTGAAAACTAAAATATACGTTGAAGTTATTCTCTATTTTTTGTTTTAAAATCCTCCTCCTCCTCCTCTCTCTCACTAAAACAATATTGCCATTGTTGTTGACCCATTAAAAATAGGGGTTAAAAAGTTGCATAGGATTTTGGAATTGTTAAGTTATTAGATTTCTATGGGATCACTTGATGAAGAAAAAATGTTTTCTCCCAATACTCCTGAACTCACTTTGCTTTAATATATCAGGATACTCCATGTACTGTGGGACTTCTATCTGTTCCTGTCTCCATATTTGGACCACAAAAGATAGTCCAAGAAGTTTTTATTCAAAACAGAGGGTACTGTTCTAGTCAGCTTTCAAATGATGAATTGGAAGCTGAGGATTTTATGCAAATCTTCAAGAGTATTTTTGTTCCTTGGTGTCTACAGGAAAATAAAACCTCTACCAAAGCCAGACTGGATTTGTTGTTGGCACTACTAGATGATGAATATTTTTCTGAACAATGGTCTTTCATTATCGACTATGTTGTTAACCGAAGTTCTCCTGGATGCCAACCTGGGGTGGTGGATGCCACCCATGCTGCAATGTTGGCTATGCTCCTTGAAAAAGCAAGGAATGAGATTATGAATAGGAAAAAGAGAGATTATTCAGGTCATAAAAAGGGCACTCATGCTGAAGATTGGCATCATGAACACTTGGAATCATTTGCTATTTCTATTTGCCGTTCTTTGCCTCCTTTTAGTGCTTCTCATGTGCAATTTATGTGGTAAGTCAGTTATTTAATCTGAAGCATGTTGTCGTAATATACATTATAAGTTTACTTGTTAAATAAGACGAAATGATCCAATAATGTGACTATTACGTTATAAGTATTTTCCATTTATAAATTAAGATAGTATTATGGGTTGAAGTGGTTCAACCTTGTGTGTTTTTATCGTTTTTAGGGGATGAGGAATAAGGGGAAGTGACAAATTGAACTGGTGGAGTCTTTTGTTTTCTTGCCTCTTGAGTGGATAAAGGATTTTGTGGTGATGACATGGCAGCTTATATTTTTCATCTTCCATGCATTGTTGATTTTACAAAATGCATGCGAAGTCTATATTTATTGTGCTCTTATTGTATTTCAAACGCCTGTAAAAGAGAAATATAAGATTGATAATATCGTTGACTCTTTGATCGCATATCTTTTGCAGCTCTCTTATTGGTGGTTCGACAGAAGGAAATTCTACAGCTTTTCTGTCGAGAAGTTCATTGATTCTCATCTACAAGGACATCCTCCGGAAATTAATAAGTTTTATTCAGGTTTCACCTTTTCTTTGGGTACAGAATACAGCTTCTGTGTTAAGCGATGATGCAAAGTTATGTGTGGAAGATGATAGTTCTCTCAACATTGTTGAGATTGCTAAGTTTGCTCTCGAGATACTTGATGGTAGTTTCTTTTGCCTAAAGACACTTGATGGGGAAAGTGGACTTGTATCAGGAATTCTGTCTGCAATCTTTGTCATTGAGTGGGAGTCTAATTTAATTAAAGCTCTTGATGATTCGCTTGATGACAAATCAATGATTAAAACGAAAGCCAGGTTGTCATTTGGTGAATTTGTGTGCGCTTTCCGCAATAAGTTAAATGTTCAATTTATGAAAAGCCTTTGCTTAGATAGCCGCAAGAGGTTGTTGAATATCTTAATTCAATCAGTAAGGTCTGCAGTGTTTGTTGAAGACGAACTAATAAATGAGAGAATCATATCATTGTGCTTTACCTGGGTGCTTCAAATTCTTGAGTACGTCTGTTTGAATGAAGATGAGGAACAAACTCTGCTACATCTGCTGCTTAGCAAGGGTGAAATGTGGCCTGTGTTTGTGGTTCCAAGTTTCAGCTTGACAAAGGTATTGGAATATTTGATTAATGGTACTCTCTATTATGTCAGTGTTATCTTTTTTTATTTTTTATTTTTTAGATGTGTACTGTTTTAGATGGTGAACCTTGACCACATGCTTCTGTTACTTTGTTTATCTCCATTTCTGGGGTATAAGATTGCATTAATCTACCATCCTTAAGAAACCTCATGTGCTGGGCCACCCATTCATATTTACTTGTTTGCATTATAGAATGAATTGTATGTGTTACTGGTTTATTTTTCTGGACATATTGGTGGTGCAATGCATTGTAAGTCACATTTGGTTGGACATAGGCTTCACCATGGAGACAACCCATGATATTTATTAATTCATGTCGAATGTTTTTCAGTGCTTTTCATCTGTTAATTGGCAAATTTTATATGTAAGTGCTCAAATAATTATTAATTCCTTGTACCAAAAGGTGCTGCATGCATTGATGAATTTAACTGTGTATAGGGAACTATGTGGTTTGAACATATAGTAAAAGTTAAGCCCAATATACAATGAAAATTTGACCACCAATTATACCAAATGCAGGCTTCAGGACATCAGAAGTTTGTAGCATTAATTGACAAGTTAATCACGACGATTGGGATTGATAAGTTTATCCTGGGATATTCAATGCACAAGCAATCTACACTTGAAGTAAGTCAAGAGGGTGCCTCTCCTGCTTGTCTAGCTGCTGAAATACTATGTACATGGAGATGGCCAGGGAACAGTGCTGTGTCTTCTTTCTTACCTTCACTTGCTGCATATGCCAAAAGAACTATTTCTCCCCAGGCAAGCCTGTTAGATGAAACATTGAGTATCTTGCTTGATGGCGCTCTTGTTTATGGATGCAATGATACAAAGAGTTATGTTACTATGTGGCCAGTACCAGTTGATGAAGTGGAAGGCATTCAAGCACCATTCTTAAGAGCTCTTGTTGCCTTTCTGTCTACTTTGTTCAAAGAGAAGATATGGGGGGCAGAGAAGGCATTGAGTCTACTTGAGCTCCTTGTAAATAAGCTTTTCATTGGTGAAGCTGTTAATACAAATTGTCTTAACATTCTTCCTTTGCTTATAAGTATACTTCTAGAACCATTGTACAATGATATGGAGCCTGGCAGAGATGCTCAACCTTGTTCTTCAGAAGAAAATTTTGTCCAAAATACTATGATAGACTGGCTGGAGAGGACTCTAAGGCTCCCACCTTTGGTCACGTGGAAAACAGGACAAGGTGAATTCCTTTTCCTTCCAATCTATAAACACACGTTAGTTCAAATCTCTCTAAAGAGACTTTATATTTGGCAGGACAGGGTTAAACAAAAGTTACACATTTGTTTTGTGCATAAATGCATCTATGGGCTTGTGCAATTTTTAATTGCTCCGAATAATTTTTATCCCGAATGAGAAAACTTAGTACCAGAATTAAATACATGTTTCTGATGAAAATGTTCATGACTCCTGCAGATATGGAAAATTGGCTTCAGTTGGTTATAGCATGTTACCCATTCAGTGCAATAGGTGGTCCTCAAGCGATAAAGCCAGCAAGAAGTGTCAGTGCTGATGAGAGGAAACTTTTGTATGAATTATTCCAGAAGCAAAGGAATGTTGCTGGTGAATCTGCATTTGTCAACCAGCTTCCAGTGGTCCAGATGCTGCTATCAGAACTAATGGTTGTTTCAGTAGGCTATTGCTTGAATGAATTTAGTGATGAAGATTGGGACTTCCTGTTTTCTAACCTAAGGTCTTGGATTCAATCAACAGTTGTTAAGATGGAGGATGTAGCTGAAAATGTAAATGGTCTTGTTGACAGTTCATCGGATAATTTAGATCTGATGTATAAGAAAATTGAGGAAACAGTTTTGATTTCAGATCCATTTCCTATAAAGATTTGTGAAAATGCTCTGTTGTCATTTTCACTTCTCCTTAAGCAGTGTAAACTTCAACAAGCTGAAGAAGGAGATAATTTGAATACAATGAAATCAGAAAAATTGGAATCTGTTAAAGATCGAATTTTAGAGGGTATCCTTCGCCTATTATTTTGTACTGGCATTTCTGAGGCTATTGTAAATGCATGTTTCAAAGAAGCTGCATCAGTTATTGCATCATCACGTGTTGAATACACCTACTTCTGGGAATTGGTAGCTTCTTGTGTTATTAACTCCTCATCACAAGCTAGGGATAGAGCTGTGAAATCAGTGGAATTTTGGGGATTAAGTGAAGGTCCCATTAGCTCGTTGTATGCTATACTTTTCACTTCGAAGCCAATTCCTTTATTGCAGTTTGCTGCATATTTTGTTCTTTCAAATGAGCCCGTTATAAGCATGGCTGTCGTCGAAGATAATGTTAGTAACTCAGATATGTACGCGGGTAGTGACCAGGAATTAACCATAGAAGAAAAGGTCCATTTGAAACAGGAAATATCTTCCATGGTTGAAAAGGCACCTTTTGAGGTTCTTGAAATGGACTTACTTGCACAACAACGAGTAAGGACACTTAGCTTCATATGTGAAGCATTTCTTTTTAATGTCTATTTATAGGTTTTCTTGGGTTTTCCATTTCATCTCTGATATTCATTCTATCCAACAAAATCTGCAGGTAAACCTCTTCCTTGCTTGGTCAATGTTGATATCACATCTATGTTCATTGCCTTCATCATCATCTTTGAGGGAGAGACTGATCCAGTACATACAAGACTCTGCTACTTCAGTTATCTTAGATTGTCTTTTTCAGCATATTCCTCTAGATATTTCCATGATTCAGAGTTTGAAAAAGAAAGATGCAGAGCTTTCTGGTGGTTTATCAGAAGCTGCAAGTGCTGCCACCCGTGCCATAACAACTGGTTCGTTGTTTACTTCTGTGGAATCTCTCTGGCCTGTTGAATTGGTGAAAATTTCATCTCTTGCTGGTGCAATGTATGGCTTGATGCTTCGTGTTCTTCCTGCATATGTACGTGGTTGGTTCAGTGATTTGCGTGATCGTAACACTTCAGCTGCTATTGAATCCTTTACGAGGACTTGCTGTAGCCCTCCTCTCATTGCAAATGAATTGTCATTGGTATGCTTTAGTTTCTTCTCCACAAAAAGTAGTCTGCTGTGTGATGATTTTATTTTATTTTGATGATAGAAAAGCTTTTAGTGTTAACTAAGTGTAGAAACTCCTTTTCCCTGTGTCACATGATATAATCAACACGTTTGTTATAAGAAATAAATGATAGGAAAGTAATACATTAGTGGAATGATGTAGTAGTGCTATAGTCAGATCACTAATGTCATATAGTCATATCCAAGTTACAAGATATGTTTTGCACGCACTATGAAGGAGCTTACTTGGGTAGATCTAAACTTCTGATTGGATATATTTTAGGGTACAATTGGGAATCTGATTTTGTGCTTTGAACATTTATACTTATTTGGTTAAGCATGCAATTAGTTTATAAATAATCTGAGTTCTGATATATACATGTTATCTTAAATACAGATTAAGAGGGAAAACTATTCTGATGAGAATTTCTCAGTTAGTGTAAGCAAAGCAGCAAATGAGGTGGTTGCTACTTACACAAAGGATGAAACGGGAATGGATTTAGTCATTCGCCTGCCAGCATCTTATCCGCTAAGGCCTGTAGACGTTGATTGTACAAGGAGCCTAGGGATAAGTGAGACCAAGCAAAGGAAATGGTTGATGTCAATGATGCTATTTGTTCGTAATCAGGTAATTTGTTATGGACTGTGGTTAAGTTTTACATCATGTCTTTGCCTTCTGTTTATGTTGCTCTATTCTGAAAAATGCCTAGAATTACCAATTGAATTGTAGTGTCAAAACCTCAAATATTTTGCAATTTTATGTAGTTCACAGGTAATTCATATATTTTTGTTGGCTACATTTTACTAGTTGTTGCTGAACTTTATACACCTTACATTGTGATATATGGTGGAAACTGAAATCAATGTATTAGTACTTATCAGAGCATATTTGCACCAAAGCTGACAATTCCTTTTTCTGTTCCTGTAGAATGGAGCTTTAGCAGAAGCTATAGGAATTTGGAAGCGCAATTTTGATAAAGAATTTGAAGGTGTTGAGGAGTGCCCAATCTGTTACAGTGTCATCCACACTACCAACCACAGCCTTCCTCGCCTTGCTTGCAAGACGTGCAAACACAAATTTCATTCTGCTTGTCTTTATAAATGGTTTTCAACTTCTCACAAATCGTCTTGCCCATTGTGTCAGTCTCCCTTCTGAGTTTACTACTACTGCAGTGATGAATATCGCCGATTTTGCATGCTGCATATATGGTCAGAATGTGTAGATGCCACAGAATCATCCCTTATGTGTGAACATCCGAATTATGGCTGCGCCTTGCATATGGAAACTAGTTCGCAAAGCTTATAATTTTATGAATCCAACTCCTTTCCATTAAGCTTTTCTTCAAGCAGTGTGTTGAACTCGGTGAGCCGAGGAGGAAGCTTGTCTGTGATTTTTCAGCGACAACTAACAGGGATGACATCTCTACTACTAAGGCTAGAGAAAGATATCATTCTCCCCTCTGACTTATCAGATACCATCTTTTCAAATTTCTTGTCTTGATTAGTTTTTCGCCACCACAGTAATAATAGTTTTGTTGTGTGTTGGTTATGTCTAGAATAGGGTCGGTTCCAAAACAGTGGAGGTTCTACAGAGTACAGACAATAACATTTTTGTAATCTAGAGAATTAACATGTGATCAAAGATTTGTTTGAACAAGAACAGTTGTATATGTACATATTATTCAGTTATCTATATTCACCAATGAGCCATGGGAACTTTTTTAAGTACAAAAACTCGACCGATATAGCCTGTTATCCAATATGCATTTGCCTGTATCAGTCTTTATATTGGTCATTGACTTGTAATTTACAACCATTTGGTATTTTCAATGATTGCAAAGATTGGAAGTTCAAATATAGTGTCAATTTTACTATATGGCTATCAAGTGAAAATAAATGGAAGCAAAACGATGGAGAATATTTTAGCTTAATAAATCATTAGTTGACATAAGATTAGTTAATTTGGTTGAACATTTTACACTGCTAGAAATGTTAATCACTTAATCTCTATAAATATTCACAATATCTGTATTCATCTCCTCACCCATAAACTATCAATTCTCTAACGTCTGCCAGCTTATAATACTATATTTAAGATATGGAATCCTACCGAATTCCGGTAAAAATTGGCATATACAAACAAAATTAGATCCATACAATATGATTGACATATGACGTGTAAGACTCAAGACCAGAATTCCTAGCGTTGTAGAGGTCATTCCGTCTGGTATTTAACCTATTCTTGCTGATATTTATGATTTATATTCATAACATCGATATAAGTAAACTCATGCATATAATTTGCCACTTTTAATCATTGGCATTGCCCAATATAAATGGCTTTAAATATAACTATTATTTAGGTTAGATGAAAAAATTGAAGAATATAACATGACAAACTTTGCCAATAATAGATGATATAATGTGCGCCATGACTTCTTAATCCAATCTGAATCACTCTCCTTTAAAGTGCTCTAAAGTGGGAAAGTTAGTAAGATAAAAAATTAAAAGTTTAGTCACTCTTGAATTAAGATAATAGAATCCATGGTGTAAATTACAAAATTAACAATAATTAAACGGATACTTTCTTACTGTACTAATGTTGTCATTTTAAAAAATCTTTTTCCCTCTAATCCATTCATGTACATTACAGTGTCCTTCACCTCATAGAAATATTGATTGCTCTTGTTCATGCACTTTTCTCGAAGAAAGATTGGAGTTAATTTAGTCAAATTTTAGTTTTATCAATCACTTTTAATACAAAAAATAAAAAATATACATGTATACATAAAGCTAGTACTATAATTATTTTTCTAAAAAGGAAAATATACATAAGAAATATACAACAATGCCAAAGATTATTTAACGTTTTAATATATCTATATATCCATTAAGGTTGTTCAAATGATCATCTCAGCTCCACCACAATATATATAAAACACCCCATTATTTTCTTTCATTCCCGTATCTCTCAAAAGACACATTGCTCTTGTGGTTTGGGAAAGCATTAGCAAGAAAGTTTAATAACACATTTAGCAGTTGGGATTCAAAAGCTGAAGAGAAACTGATTAACATGGTGGTGCCTGAAATAATAGAGGAAAAAGAGCGCAACAAGAGAATCATCAGAGACTTATACAAAGCCATAATCTCCAAAGACGCGGACAAATTGCATCTCCTTCTTGCCCCAAACTTAGAATGGTGGTTCCATGGCCCACAACGTCATCGCCACCATTTGATTCCGTTGCTAACATGCACTTCTTCTTCAGCATCATCATCAAACCCTTTTGTTCCTCATCTCATAGAAGAGTTTGGATTGGTGATTATCGCTGAAGGGTACGATAAGGTGAACAACGTGTGGTGGGTGCATGCATGGACTATTACCGTTGACGGGGTCATTACTCAGATCAGAGAGTATCTCAACACTTCGGTGATTGTCACTAAGCTTAGGAAGCATTTGGATGCTGATGATGATGATGCTTGTTACTCTTCCATGGGTCATTGCGTTTGGAAGAGCAAGCTCGTTGATGACTCTGTGCCTGGAATTATTCTTGCAATATAGCGGTAACTCACTAACTCCGCTAGGGGTTGCAGCAGCAACCCTATCTATGGTTGCCCAACCGGTACGGTTGAGGATATATATATATATAACCAAAAACCTTTTAATTACTAAATCAAGAACTTTCAGTCAAAAGTTTAACATTTTTTTTATAAAAACTAAATCTATTTATTAGAGATATGTAAATACTAAATTACAATTTCAAGATTTTATTAGATTATTGAATATTGTATTATTTTATAATTCGCGGATTAAGTGCGGGTAGAGTTAGGGTTGACATGTTATAAATTCACAGGTAAGGTAAGGTTGAGTTTTAGCGAAAAATCAATCTACGAGTAAGAATAGAATTATGTCTAAACCCTATCCTACCCTACCAATTGTCATCTCCAAATTCCATAATATTTGTATTTATTATTGTTGTGATTTCATTCAATAATTGAGTTTCATGTTTTTATTTATAGGTGTTCAAATTAAATCATTCATTCAATTCGATTCAATTCAAATCGAAAACGGACTAAAACTTGCACTAATTTAAATTTGATTAGAGTATGAATTGAATCTGATTGAATTTTAAATCTACTTTTCAAAATCAATCCAATCCCATTCAAATCCTACAATGTGATATAATATTATTTTTTATTATTATATTTAAAATTTTAACTATAATATATTCATTGTTATATTTTTTATCTTATTCATGTATTATTATTATTTAGTTAATATTTTATGAATTTAAAAAGGAATTTATTTTTTTATTTTAACTAATTTATAATTTTATTTCTATTCATGTTATTATTAGTTTTTTAATATACTATATATTGAGACTTCTTATATCATTGTTAGTTATTTAAAATTTAATATTAAGACTTGTTATGTATATTCATTTTTTTTAATTTACAGAATTGCCAATCCAATCCAATTCAAACCGCTTAAAATTGGATTGGATTGTTTAGAGAAAATTATCCAATCTAAATCGCACCGTAAATAAAATTAGTATTTGAATCAGATGAATTTTTTATACATTTAAAAATAGCTATTTTTAACTGTCTTTTTTACCTAAATAAAATGACAATTTATGCCTTTAAAATGACGATTTTTAAATGTTATTTTTATCTAATTATAATGATAGTTTTTTTTATATATTTTAAAGTCATTTAGACCATATTAAAATAATTATTTTTTATTTGAAGTGCCATGTTTTGAAATTCAAAACTTTAAAATTTCGTAATAATAAAAAATATCATAAACCACACATCATAACATTTTTAATTCATTCATAATCATCGAAAATCAAAAGTCATAACTAGTAAACAAAGCATTAAAGATATCATGATTTTTCAGTTATACATATATAAATATATGGTCCTTAATACATAATATTTCATCATGCGAGATTACAGTTTCTTGTTGCTTGCTCCAAAAGACCTACTTCTTAACTCTTTTGACGATGGAATCTCACTCTCTTGATCTAATTCTTACAACTAGGGGTGGCAAACGGGCCAAAACCCATCAGATCGGCCTGTGTAGCCCGCCAAAAAAGGCGGGTTGGACTAGAACTTTGAAACTGCGAAACTTAAAAAGCCTGCCTAATCCACACCACCTAATTCGTGGGTTTTGGCGGGCTTCGGTGGGGGTGGAATGGAGCGGCTTCCCCAGCAAGCTAGGCATTTTTTTTATCAAGACCATTTGTTTACAAATTTCTATAATATTATTGATCTACAAGAGGATGAAAATGATAATTGAAGATGTTTTAAGTTATATTTTCGATTAGGAAAAGTATGAGGAGCCAATATTCTTATTGTACAATGTATACAATGGGAGTTTAATTGAAATTAAAATTAAATTATGGGTAACTAATTAATTGTTTCATATTTAAAATTTAAACAAAATTAGGATTCTCCTCACTGACCTCAACACAGACGGCAGCCCTAATTCTAATTTCCTCTCATCGCCGTTCTTCTTCTTCTTTCCTTTCAGCACCGGCATCCCTTCTTCCTCCCTCATGCTGCCATCATCCACCGCACCAAGTTCCCCTCGCGTCGCCCTCCTCAATCGCGCCCCAGCGGGCGCGTCCTTCCTCATGTCTCCCTCCACCAAGATACAGCGACCCCGACTATCGTTAGCACGGCCGTTGAAGCTCGCCACCGTTTTCTGCCCAACGGCCTCCCCCTGCGCACCACTAGGCTTGTTGCAATTCTGCTCTCCGCGACTGACGCCCACCAACACAATAATCTCCTATCTACAGTGCTGTTTCAATTTGTATGTTTATAGTGTCATTGATTTTCCAGATTTGAATAAAATTTTGTTGGATATTTTGTGGGTTTTTTTTATCATTATTCTGATTAGTCATGGGAACTCAAGGACCAACTGATCACAACTCTCTTACTAATGGCTCTGTAAGTCTCTGTATCTATCTATCTCTTTGTATATTATTTTTATCATTATTGTATTTGCAACAAATAAGTTCTTGTTTCTGCCTAAACATAAATATGAATTTGACCATGAATAGAGAACAAAATTATTACTATTTAAACCGTTAAAATAAATCCTTTATTCGCCATATTTTTTCCTCAATTTTGTTGTGAAGGATAGCTTAGCTCTTTAGCGTGTTTCATTGTTTTCTCAGACACCCAAAAAAAATTTTTCCTGCATTTTGCTAATGTACACAAAAAATTAAACATATTGTGATATTGATATGGGAAACAATCCCCTTCAACTCTGTTGTTGAGTCTTACAAGCTTTTTCTTGCAATAAAAAGTTGATGTTTTCTGCTGTTTTTTTTTTAGATGTGAATAGCTCTCTGTTGGTGATTCAAACTTGGGAGTGTGCTTATCTTGCATATGTTTTTTCTGCTTTGTAGTTTTGCAGCTTTGTTACAATCAGTTGATAGGAAGCATACCTACACAGCTTGGTGATTTGAAAAAGCTTAGTGTTCTTGCTTTGCAATCGAACGAGTTAACGGGTGCAATCCCTGCTAGTCTTGGTGATTTGGGAATGTTGATGAGACTAGATTTGAGCTCTAATCAGCTATTTGGTTCCATTCCCTCTAGACTAGCTGATGTTACTTCACTGCAAGTTCTGGATGTTCACAACAATACGCTCTCTGGGAATGTACCTCCTGGTAACAATGATTTGCTGATGGTTATCTTAATTTGTTGGTGATGTTATTTTCCTTGTTAAATTGTTTTTATTTATCTCTAAAGTATGCTTATTTTCTTTCTTTACTTTAATGAAGCTCTTAAGAGACTAGAATATGGATTTGTGTATGAATCAAATGCGGGGTTATGTGGAGTTGGGTTTTTCATCCTTGAGAGCTTGCAATGATTCGGATCATGTCAACCCCAATAGACATGAACCCTATGGGGCAGGAGTTAATGGTCTATCTAGAGATATTCTAGAAACTGCAAATGTAAAGTTGCCTTGCAATAGAACTCGGTGCCAAAGTACATCAAAATTCAAGCACACATCTGTTACGGTTGGCATAGTTCTAGAGAGAATAGTATTTTGTATATATCCATTTTCTGTTTTTGTTTCTATGGCTTGGAGTTCCAATGGTTCTTTTTCATTAAGAAAAGCATAGATATATGTTCTAGAATTTAATTTTGATGCACTCTCAGTGTAAAGTTGTTTTAATATAGATTGGATGTTCATTTTACTAGGTAGGTCGATAGTTATTTTCATTCTAATTTGGATGTTTATTTGATTTGGATTGAATTTAATATAATTTTGCCTAATTAGAAGAATTTGTTAAAAAAAATATTGTGAACATGGTGTCTATTATAAATTAAAATTTTACTAACACGGTTAATCCTGTTTAAGTTAGTCATTTTCTTGGTGGTTTATATTGCTGATATTTATGTCGTAGTACCATACGTCACTTAATTCCTTTGGTTGGTTTTTTGTTTGTGTTCGATTGCAGGTCGTGGACGTGACGGACGTGACTGAGCTATAAACTGATAAGACAAAACTTAGTCATATTGTAGAATTGGATTTAGTGTACCATTCACTGAGTTCAAGTATGCTTGGAGTTGTTGCAGTTAGATATAAGTGATTAAGTTATAACAGGGTTATGTGACATTTAGATTTGTAAAACAAATACTAGATTGTATTTTTCTTTAGCCATTTAAACTAAGTCGGATGTTCATTTTACTATAATCGCAGATGGTTCTTTCCATTCTAAAGTAGATGGTTATTTTCGGTATATTATTTGTCCTTTACTTGATTTCGTGCATTTTGTTTGCACATGCCCTGCAAGTTTTTTTATTATGTGGGTTGAATTAGATTTAGTTTATTTTGATTGAATTCAAGCTGGATTTTAGTTATGCCATTTAAACATGATGCACGAGTGATATTTTTGGTCGATTGTTTTGTTGTTTCTTATCAATTAATGCGGATGTTTATTTTACTGTGTATGTGAATTGTTCCTTTCATTTTAGAGTGGATGTTTATTTTGAGTATACCATTTGTCCTTTACTTAATTTTCTGATTTTTGCATCCGAATTCTCCGCGTGTTTCTTTTGTTTTATGGTTTGGGAATTACAGATTAAAATATGATTCTTCTAAACATTGATATTAACTTTAAAACAAATAAAGTCTTAATTTGAAATTAAAAGAAATTTTTTTATTACATAACATTTACACGAGATATATAATTTATAGTTTAGAGAAATACTAGAAAGCCAACAGTTAGTCATCAATATTTAAAAGTGTGTTAACATAAGAAGAATCTTCAAGAAATGCTGCAACATGATGACAGTATTAAGCTCTTCAAGGCTAACTTAAGGAAGTTTGTCAGAAGCTCTCTACTTGTAATCTTTCTCCAACATTTTTGGATGCCAGATATTGTACCTATGATCCTTCTTACTCTTCCTTGCTCTTCAATTTTGTAACCCGTACAATAGTCGATGTGCACTGAAAAACAGGAACACAGCTCAATTTTTACGCATGCATATCAATTACTAGTGTGTAACAAGAATTCATCAACTCCAAGCTTTAGAAGATAATCAACAATCTATGGAAAAAATCTTAACTTAAAAAAAGCATAACTAAGTGATTAATTAAATAATTACTTTCACTATAACCAATAAAAAAAGCATAACTAAGTGAAACTCAATTTCAACACAAAATAAAATGAACATATGTATACATAGTAAAATGAACATTCACTTTAGTTGATAATAAACATCTAACAAATTAACCAAACTTTCATCCGTGCACCATGTTTAAATAGCCTAACTCAAACCCAACTTCAATTCAAGAAAACATAAAACTAAGTCTAATCCAATTTTTCTCCATTACTCTAAAACTATTTAACAAAAGAAACTAATGGAGCATGTACATGCAAAATTCAACAAATCAAGCAAAAGATCAATATTATAAATAAAATAAACATCGACTTTTCAAATAAACGAACCATCTACATACATAGTAAAATGAACATCCACTTTAGTTGATAATAAACATCTAATAAATTAAGAACTTTTATTCAATTATTACATTCTTGATTAAAATCCATATATAAGAGGTCAGAACCTGCTTCAACCAATGTCAAGCAGACTAGAACCCTATCTTATTCCTTGAATTAGCAATTTATTCAGGTTAGTTGTACTGTTTCGAAGGAACTGTGGCTTAGCTGGATCACAAAAAACTGAATTTCAACCATTGCAATTCAACATGAATCCAGTGTGAACATCTTCACATATAGTACCATACAAGAATCCAATATGCAATAAGGAATAAGCACACTAATAGGCACTGTGTTAATGGAAAAAAAAACATAGATATTCTTAATCTTTATTACCTCTTGACCCCATTTAGTGTTAGTTTCATAGTTACATGAAGCCAAAAAGTAGAGTCTCTTCATCAGGTATAGCTTTCCCGCCATTCACCAAATCAAGAGTGAAATTATGTTGTTTTAAGGATTTGATTAACTTGTTGGATGTAACACCCTCACTATCAGAAGTCACGCTTCCGGCTGCGCTACTCTGATAGCAAGAAGTATTACGACTACTTTACATACTAAATATTAAAATAGAAGCCTGTGACTCGACACTGTATTGCTGATTTCTTTAAAAACTGGAAGTAAATACCTTATCTTAAAAAAAACAAGCAGACATAGATTCATATACAAGACTTCTTACATAATATCTTATAATTCAATATATATATATATATATATATATATATATATATATATATATATATAACATACAACTCCTATCCCTCTTACAAAATTGTAATAACAAAGGCGAGGGAAGAAAATAATCTAATTAATACAATAACATATAAACCAAACGTAGTATAACTCTTCTTAATGCTTCTTCATCCGGTTCCTGAAAAGGTAAAACTGTAGGGGGGTGAGAACCTAACCACACGGTCTCACCACAAAGTTTCAAAGTTGTCATAAGAAGATATTTTATAAGAAAACTGTTTTCAAGCTCAGTGATTACCTTTGCCTTATGAATCTTTTAAAAAACCAATAGGTAATCGTTCAAAACCTTTTCAAAAAAACAATGTTTATTTTTTTAGAAATCCGAAACTTTTCCTTTCTTATAAGAAAATCTCAATCAGAAACCAACCACGCAATCAAACAACATAATCATTAATTTAGCACCAAAATTCATTCTCAAATGTAGCACGCCAGGACAAACACAGGCAAGACAGACAAGGAAAACACAAGTAGGTAGCAGTTACAGCAAATAGTTCAAGTAGCAGTTAAGAACAGTTTAGCAATTAGGCAAACCAAAACAAGTTCAAACCCAAGCAAAGCATACAAATGCATATGATGCATGCCTGTCCTATGGCTGATGAGGCTCATCTGTCGGTTATCCAGCCGACCCGACAAGTCTGAATTGTCCTTAGACTGTCCCCCGACGTGCATCCCCAAGAGTCTATGCATAGCTTTTTCTCAAATAATCAATATTGCTCAATGGGGGTAACATTCCCGGGAATTTATATAGTGCCCGGTCACACTTACGTCGTAGGGTCAACAGAATATCGAGTTTTCAACCTGGTACACGTGGTGGCAAGCCACGGCACTTAATCCAGGGAACCTCGTATCTCAGATATTTCAAATTCATAAGCCATATAAATAATTCATTCATCATTCATCAATATCTAAGCCATTCTCAATATCATCATCATTCGTCAATCCATATCCCATTTCCAAATTCATTCAAAAATCATATTTCAAATCAATCATCATCATCCTTCTTTCCGTTTCGTTCACTAACAATTCTCAATCCAAAACATAACTTTTTCTTTGATAAATGAAATAATCTTAAATCATATGATGTTTAAAATTAAACCTTTTAAAATAACTACTTCAAATGAAACTTCTAATTTTATAAAATTTCGGCAGCATCTCCTCTAAAATTCGGATTTTGCCACCCTTTTCGGGTCCCATCCAAACATTTCTCAAACCTTTCCAAAACCTCAATCATTTTCCAAGATTCAGCTAGTTCCAATATCAAATTATTTTCAAGCGAATCAGTGCCCATAATAAATCTCTTTTTAAAATCAAACCAGCTCAAATACTAAATCATTTATAAAGTCATTTATAAAGTCACTAACTCAAAATTAAACCATTTCCAAAGCCAATTCCTTTACATCATCAAAAATAGCTTCAAAACCAAGAAAAACCATTTTTCATAATAATCAGCTAAATAACCTTTTAAACTAACTTCTTTTCAGCAATTACAAGCTACTCAAGCAATCAAGCAATCAAGCATTCAGTCCAGCAAACAACCACATTTAGAAGACAATTATAATCACAGGCATATGTTCTCTCACATTAATATCTATTTATCACAACTCTGTAATATAAATTAGATATTAAGAAAAACCCCTACCTCAGTTTACGACTTAGCTACACGATAAACTCAGTTTTTCTCTCGGCCCACAACGCGGCAGTCTCATCCTCAGCTCTAAACCACTTTTGCGGCAACCACAGCTACTCTAATCGTAATAAGAAATAACCGAAACTCAATCAAATAGCAAATAATATCGCAAAACCTCAGCCACATATAACAGAACAGCAATTAAAAGAGTTTCAGAGCAAGAGCGACTTACTGTACCGACAAGAAACTAAGTACAGCACAGCCGCAGCTCCAGCAGTTAACTCCGGCAAGCTCCAACAGCGGCGGCTTCAACCAGCAGCGGAAAAACTCACTGCGACACCATCATCAATCAATACGACTTAAGTGACTACTCTTACGGTAATAAGGATTTCAACGGATAAGGAAAGAAATCTGAAACAAGGCTAAAACTTACCAAGAAAATGGCGGCTCCGGCACTCGGGAGAACAAAATCCAGCATAAACGAACCAGAGCCGGAACCCAAACTAGAGTGCGATGGGGTTTGGCAGCTGCAGGGGCATCCTCTAGCGGCGAGGAGCTCGGTAATGGTCTCCGACAGTCTGAACGATGGCAGCGACGGCATGGCGGTTCGGCGCTGATGGAAGCTCAACGGTGACACAGCAGAGGCTCCCTCCTCCACTGGCTCTCGCGCGGTTCACAGCGGCGATTCACAGCCCCAGCAACGGTGACTATGACGCGACGAGCAACTTCTTCCCCGCGGTGTCTGGCTCCCTTCGTGCTTGACGGCGTTCGATGGCAACGAAGGCATGGCGGCGACGCTGTGCAGTGGCGGCGCGTCGGCGGGATGAACGTGGTTAGGTGTGGTCTTCTTCCTCCTCTTCTCGCGGATCTCTCTTTCTGTTGCAGTTCCCTCATCCCCGGCACCCTCTTCCTCTCAGATCTCCTTTTCCCTTACCAATAGCGGCGGCGGCGGTGGCGGTGACACCCACCGCACCGCCTTCCTTTCCTTCCCCCTTCTCCCTCTCCTGCGTCTCCCTTCCCCTCTCTTCCCTTTCTTTTCTTTCTTTAGTTTTTTTTTCTGAAGCTGATAGTAATTGGTTTTTGGGAAAAAAAGGGTTAGTGGCGGCAGGTACAATAAGCAAGGAAAAGAAAGAAAATTAATGATGAGGTCAAAGAAGAGAATTGACATTCAAAAGAAGCATGGTTTAATAGTTTATTAATCTTTATTTTCTCTTTAACAGTTTAAAGGTTAGTAGTCTTTTTGTTTAATACAAATAGCATATAGTATTTATATTAAATATTTATTTAGTTAAAATTTATATAAATATATAGAAGAAAACAATTTTGTATCCGTTATCTTATTAAGGTAGAAAAATTAGGATTTTGTTTAGTTAGGGTTTGATTTGAGAATTTGGGATTAAATTGGAATTTGATAATAATTTTAATAAAATTAGAGTATATCATATTAATTTGAAATCCAATTTAATCCCTTAAAATTACTTAGAAATATATTTAACTATCAATTTGCTAAACTTTATTATTTAAATATAAAAAATAATTCGATAATTATAAAATCAGATAAAACTTTAAATTACTTTAAACTCAATCCATCAAAATTTGTTTTAATTATCTTTAATAAAATAATTTCTGAGGTTAAGGCATGTAATGAATAAATAAATCAAAATTAGTTCTTAATAAGATTTTTTTGAAATTTCTGGATCTTACATCCTACCCACCTTATAAAAAATTTTCGTCCTCGAAAATTGATGTAAAATAAAAGAGATTCTTATATTACTTCACTCTTGAACTTATTTAAAGAAATGGCAAAAAGTCCTCAATATATATATATATATATATATATATATATATATATATATATATACATGTAGTTTCAAATACCAAGATTTTCATATGCCATAAAGTTATAAAGGATATAAGTGTGATGCGAAACAAAAGTTACAAGATAGGCTTGATGTACAAGATGATATGTTTCAAATATGTGATGGTAAAGCAAGACGGCAAAAGGTTATAAAACAAGCTGGGGTTAAAACGATGTGCTTAATGTTCGCATACTAATCTCATACCAACTTCAGAGATTCAATTATACAAACTTCAACTTAACTTATCTCCACCATTCATAACCATACTTCAATGAGTAACTTATCCGAAGGTCTTAAACTTTGTTAAACACTTTGCAAACCTTACTATTGGTCATAAGTCCCACATCAATAGAACTCTTTCCCGTAAAACAAGGTTTCACAACTCCCTGTGATGTCATACACCTACGAATTTTACCTTTTACGTTCATCAAACGTGTCCTAAAGGACTAATGTGTTGTTTACTAAGTCTAACGGTCGCACAAGATACCAAAACTAATCTCGAGTATACTCAGAAGGATAGTAGACCATAGAAAAGAAAGAGAAGTGACAAGGACCGCGTTCGCGAGAATTTGAAAGAATGAATGAAATTGCAGGTAAACAAGGATATTCAAGCAATGAAGTTTACCAGAAAGAAATCAATTGACAACTTCAAGGATAACCTTTAGATCAAAGAAATTCAACAGGATCAATAAGAAGAAAATCAGCGCATTAGTTTAAAACACATCCAAGCTGAGTTGAAGAAGTATGAGATTTCATAGAAAAGGAATGATTAAAGACTATGGTGACGCATTACTGCGAAAAACTTCAAATAATCACGGGGGTTTCATAGTTCGTGGAGAAGTATGGAATCAATAGCCGTATTGCAAAAATTTTATCATAGTCAGAAGTGTAACCAGTCAAGATATGCGTAAGGTACAAATGGCGAAGCAAGGGAATTTAAATTACATTTCAAGAAAAGAGGAGGAACGATACATCAAATTGAGTGGCACAATTTAGAACACATAAGCCAATACAATATAATAAAAAGGGGTACTTTACATTTTCAAAGATTTAAGGGTCGGCATCGTACCCAAAACAATTCCAATATTTTGTCAAAGAGTACAAAATTCATAAAGAGAAGTATAATGACAAGGATAGACGTTCTTAAGGATTCAAATAGCAGTTTACAAATAAGAGATGAACATATGGAGAGATTAAAGAACTTCAATGGAGACGATGAAAAGAGAACGGTACATTCGTTAGAATTGAATTCAAGCTAAATCAAAGTACAAGATTCGCAAGGAAGTGACCAGAGTCAAGGATGTCATTTACAAAATCCAAAGGAATATGTAGGAACGCAATCAAATGAAAGGTCCACAAGGAATAGATAAACTTAAGAGGAAGATCATCTTATCTAGGAAAAAGAGAAGATATGAAATAAACAATTGAGGGAACTGAACAAAGTATAGATGTTTGCATTACCTCGAAACTCCGCGACTCCTTATAACCTCGTACACTTACCAAATTCGCTTTCTGCATGCACAAATCGCGTCCCTAAAAACTAACATATAAGAACTACTAAACTTGAGAAGATTACAAAAGACACAAATGGTATTTGCAAGAAATCGGGAGAATATTCAGGTTGACAGTTGAACAAGGATGGTACTTCGCAAGGATTTGAAAGAATACGTGAGATTATCAACAGACAAGTATATATATATAAGCAATCAAGTGTAGTGTAAAGGGAGTTAATTCGAAAGCTTAAGAAGGAATTCTGAATCAAAGAGCTTCGACATGGGCAATAATAGGAAAGAGAATACAACAATTTAGAACAACTTCAAATTGAACCTAAGGGAATTTGTTCATCTTTTTTTTTTTTTTTTTTTGAAGAAAGTATATAAATACAATATTTTTCAAAAAAACTAAATAAAGGTAAATATTATATTATACTAGATCAAATTCAAATTAAAATGATTTGTGTGAAGTTTATTAATGAAGATTAATTGAAATGAAAATAGAAATCTTGCTTTAGAAAATTTGAAGAGTTCGTAGATACACAATTAAGTAAATATATATGTATATGCATAAAAATTCGAATAATGTTGCAAGAGAATCAAATTATGTTCAAATGAGAAAATCTAACATAAAGTATTCTTGTAAAAATAAATAAAGACTAGGTAGTACTTTTAAATAAAAGCATGTTGTAACTATATAAAGAATTTATTATTTTTTTGTAGGAAAATATTTATAAAATCTAAGGTTGTCATATTCAGAATTCAAATAATAGTTACAATCATAATCAAACAGAAAAGGACTAAAATAGAACTATTTTCAAAAGAGATTCCAAGATAAGAGTTGTAAAAGAAAATTACTAGAATTGATACATTTTATCAAAACAAGGTCAGCTTTTATCATCTTTACGAAAAAACACAAAACCAAAGATTGTAATCCGAGCAGGACACACAATAGTTGCAGAACACGAAACAGGAGAACTAAATCGCATAATTAGTTTACTACGAATCGCGACTCTTAAGATTTTAAATGATTTAGGAATAAAGGATCATACGTTACACCAAAACTAATTCGAAATCAAATCAACAAATACCAAATTTATTAATAGTGTTAAGGTTGAATGTTCCTTAAAGATTCAAGCAACAATTAGGAACATAATCAAGCAAGGATATATATGAATGACAAAATATGGTAGAAAAATATCCAAAACACATTCCAAGAAGAAATCAAGAACTAGAGATTCGAATACAATTGATAAAGAAGAAGATAACATCAAGCACGAGCAAAGGTTATACGTCGAAACAGAACTAATCTCTAGAACTTAGTTTCTAACGTTCCCAAAACCCGCAACTCGCGTTATCTATGACTCACATATCGTCTATGACAACCCATTAGTGCTCACATGCATATATATAATTCACTAGTGTTAAGCCGGCCAAACTTAATACCAGGAATTATGCAATGCACGACTAACGGCATTAATCAATAGACCGTCATGTGCATAAAGCTCTAATTCTCGTTATTTAAACAAGACCTACTACATGACAGAATCTCAGAGTATGCAATTGAAGCATAATCAGTCCATTACCAAGGCTCTACAGGAAGGACCGCTCTGATACCAAAATGTAACACCCTCACTATCAGAAGTCACGCTTCCGGCTGCGCTACTCTGATAGCAAGAAGTATTACGACTACTTTACATACTAAATATTAAAATAGAAGCCTGTGACTCGACACTGTATTGCTGATTTCTTTAAAAACTGGAAGTAAATACCTTATCTTAAAAAAAACAAGCAGACATAGATTCATATACAAGACTTCTTACATAATATCTTATAATTCAATATATATATATATATATATATATATATATATATATATATATATATATAACATACAACTCCTATCCCTCTTACAAAATTGTAATAACAAAGGCGAGGGAAGAAAATAATCTAATTAATACAATAACATATAAACCAAACGTAGTATAACTCTTCTTAATGCTTCTTCATCCGGTTCCTGAAAAGGTAAAACTGTAGGGGGGTGAGAACCTAACCACACGGTCTCACCACAAAGTTTCAAAGTTGTCATAAGAAGATATTTTATAAGAAAACTGTTTTCAAGCTCAGTGATTACCTTTGCCTTATGAATCTTTTAAAAAACCAATAGGTAATCGTTCAAAACCTTTTCAAAAAAACAATGTTTATTTTTTTAGAAATCCGAAACTTTTCCTTTCTTATAAGAAAATCTCAATCAGAAACCAACCACGCAATCAAACAACACAATCATTAATTTAGCACCAAAATTCATTCTCAAATGTAGCCCGCCAGGACAAACACAGGCAAGACAGACAAGGAAAACACAAGTAGGTAGCAGTTATAGCAAATAGTTCAAGTAGCAGTTAAGAACAGTTTAGCAATTAGGCAAACCAAAACAAGTTCAAACCCAAGCAAAGCATACAAATGCATATGATGCATGCCTGTCCTATGGCTGATGAGGCTCATCTGTCGGTTATCCAGCCGACCCGACAAGTCTGAATTGTCCTTAGACTGTCCCCCGACGTGCATCCCCAAGAGTCTATGCATAGCTTTTTCTCAAATAATCAATATTGCTCAATGGGGGTAACATTCCCGGGAATTTATATAGTGCCCGGTCACACTTACGTCGTAGGGTCAACAGAATATCGAGTTTTCAACCTGGTACACGTGGTGGCAAGCCACGGCACTTAATCCAGGGAACCTCGTATCTCAGATATTTCAAATTCATAAGCCATATAAATAATTCATTCATCATTCATCAATATCTAAGCCATTCTCAATATCATCATCATTCGTCAATCCATATCCCATTTCCAAATTCATTCAAAAATCATATTTCAAATCAATCATCATCATCCTTCTTTCCGTTTCGTTCACTAACAATTCTCAATCCAAAACATAACTTTTTCTTTGATAAATGAAATAATCTTAAATCATATGATGTTTAAAATTAAACCTTTTAAAATAACTACTTCAAATGAAACTTCTAATTTTATAAAATTTCGGCAGCATCTCCTCTAAAATTCGGATTTTGCCACCCTTTTCGGGTCCCATCCAAACATTTCTCAAACCTTTCCAAAACCTCAATCATTTTCCAAGATTCAGCTAGTTCCAATATCAAATTATTTTCAAGCGAATCAGTGCCCATAATAAATCTCTTTTTAAAATCAAACCAGCTCAAATACTAAATCATTTATAAAGTCATTTATAAAGTCACTAACTCAAAATTAAACCATTTCCAAAGCCAATTCCTTTACATCATCAAAAATAGCTTCAAAACCAAGAAAAACCATTTTTCATAATAATCAGCTAAATAACCTTTTAAACTAACTTCTTTTCAGCAATTACAAGCTACTCAATCAATCAAGCATTCAGTCCAGCAAACAACCACATTTAGAAGACAATTATAATCACAGGCATATGTTCTCTCACATTAATATCTATTTATCACAACTCTGTAATATAAATTAGATATTAAGAAAAACCCCTACCTCAGTTTACGACTTAGCTACACGATAAACTCAGTTTTTCTCTCGGCCCACAACGCGGCAGTCTCATCCTCAGCTCTAAACCACTTTTGCGGCAACCACAGCTACTCTAATCGTAATAAGAAATAACCGAAACTCAATCAAATAGCAAATAATATCGCAAAACCTCAGCCACATATAACAGAACAGCAATTAAAAGAGTTTCAGAGCAAGAGCGACTTACTGTACCGACAAGAAACTAAGTACAGCACAGCCGCAGCTCCAGCAGTTAACTCCGGCAAGCTCCAACAGCGGCGGCTTCAACCAGCAGCGGAAAAACTCACTGCGACACCATCATCAATCAATACGACTTAAGCGACTACTCTTACGGTAATAAGGATTTCAACGGATAAGGAAAGAAATCTGAAACAAGGCTAAAACTTACCAAGAAAATGGCGGCTCCGGCACTCGGGAGAACAAAACCCAGCATAAACGAACCAGAGCCGGAACCCAAACTAGAGTGCGATGGGGTTTGGCAGCTGCAGGGGCATCCTCTAGCGGCGAGGAGCTCGGTAATGGTCTCCGACAGTCTGAACGATGGCGGCGACGGCATGGCGGTTCGGCGCTGATGGAAGCTCAACGGTGACACAGCAGAGGCTCCCTCCTCCACTGGCTCTCGCGCGGTTCATAGCGGCGATTCACAGCCCCAGCAACGGTGACTATGACGCGACGAGCAACTTCTTCCCCGCGGTGTCTGCCTCCCTTCGTGCTTGACGGCGTTCGATGGCAACGAAGGCATGGCGGCGACGCTGTGCAGTGGCGGCGCGTCGGCGGGATGAACGTGGTTAGGTGTGGTCTTCTTCCTCCTCTTCTCGCGGATCTCTCTTTCTGTTGCAGTTCCCTCATCCCCGGCACCCTCTTCCTCTCAGATCTCCTTCTCCCTTACCAATAGCGGCGGCGGCGGTGGCGGTGACACCCACCGCACCGCCTTCCTTTCCTTCCCCCTTCTCCCTCTCCTGCGTCTCCCTTCCCCTCTCTTCCCTTTCTTTTCTTTCTTTAGTTTTTTTTTTCTGAAGCTGATAGTAATTGGTTTTTGGGAAAAAAAGGGTTAGTGGCGGCAGGTACAATAAGCAAGGAAAAGAAAGAAAATTAATGATGAGGTCAAAGAAGAGAATTGACATTCAAAAGAAGCATGGTTTAATAGTTTATTAATCTTTATTTTCTCTTTAACAGTTTAAAGGTTAGTAGTCTTTTTGTTTAATACACATAGCATATAGTATTTATATTAAATATTTATTTAGTTAAAATTTATATAAATATATAGAAGAAAACAATTTTGTATCCGTTATCTTATTAAGGTAGAAAAATTAGGATTTTGTTTAGTTAGGGTTTGATTTGAGAATTTGGGATTAAATTGGAATTTGATAATAATTTTAATAAAATTAGAGTATATCATATTAATTTGAAATCCAATTTAATCCCTTAAAATTACTTAGAAATATATTTAACTATCAATTTGCTAAACTTTATTATTTAAATATAAAAAATAATTCGATAATTATAAAATCAGATAAACTTTAAATTACTTTAAACTCAATCCATCAAAATTTGTTTTAATTATCTTTAATAAAATAATTTCTGAGGTTAAGGCATGTAATGAATAAATAAATCAAAATTAGTTCTTAATAAGATTTTTTTGAAATTTCTGGATCTTACATTGGATGTGTCAAATTGTTGTTGGGGTTCAAGTTCAGTGCCTAATATTATTGAAAACATAGAATTATAATATAGGTATGCAGTTATGATACTCATATCTAAAGCAAAAACAACTGAATAATTTCAAAAGAAACCAAACATCCAAGAACATGCTAAATTCATTGCAACCATCTATAATAACAATTTATTCTACAAGTTCCAACACAATGACATTACAACAACGGAGTTCTTCACTATGAACAATCAAACACGTCAACTAGATTCAGTGTATGTACAGCTAGTAGCAATGGAAATAAGAAATAAGAAAATATGACACGACAATATCATACTTATGTATCCAGACAAATAAGAAAATATTGGACACCAAGATTATAGCATTTTTCATATAAAGAAAATCTTGGGTAGCAGAAGTATAATAGAATACAAAACCCTGCTGACTTAGATGCTTGGGATAATCTTGTGCATAATTAAATCTGGTAAAATTCCACCAATCCAACAAAGAAATGGTAGTATTAGCTTTACTTTTATAAAAAAATTGTTTACTAATTAAGTTTGTTGAATAGTAATCACTTCAGTTCAGCCCAATTCAAGTTCATCATGCTTCTTTCATGTTCCCTACCATTTTAGTTAACATTCACATTAATGATGGGTTGATTCATCATCATCTACACAAAGGTATAATATCTTCAGAGATTACAGTAAAGTAGTTAACAAAATAGTGCAGAATCCTATTAGTTTTAAATTGACCCGGAATGAATAAAATATGTAGGTGCATATACTAGCATAAAGAAGCACTAGTTCTTTTGCATGAAACTAGAAAATTCCTATTAATAAAGAGTGAATTAGGTATCTATGCAAAATAGTTATTTTATGTAAAAAATATCATCTTCTATAATGTAAAAACAAGGCCACAAATGGCCAAAGAAGCATATACGAATGGTTAAATAGCAGGTTCTCTTCCAACATATAATCATGATAATCAGTTGAATTATGGGATACTATCTTGCTTTAATTAAAACAAATAACAGAAAATGAGTTCATTTAGGAAAATATTGGACACAAAGATTATAGCATGTTTCATACAAAGATCAAACCTCACAATTTTTCCTTTGTCACCATCTATAAATGAGATAAAAAGCTATAACAACAGCACACCACACAAGTTGCACCTCAAGTGCATCAAACCTTTCCTTAGATCCATACAACATATAATACCTTGTTAGAGTGTCCTAAATATAATTTTGTTGTCCGGATTTAAAAATCTAACGGTCCAGGCCTGTTATGAAAATTACTTTAACTTTATTACAAACCAATTACAACAGTTTCAGCTAATTCTTTGGTTGCAGTGGCAATAGGAACACATCAATAATTAGAAATTGACGACACTATAAAAAAATTTGAAGAATAACCATCCAATATACTATTAAAGTAACCATCCAACATATTATTAAAGTAACCATCCAACAAATATCAACCCATTTTCAACAATGGTCAGCCTGTATACGTTGCATGCACATTGTCCACACGGAAAGGGACAAAAAAGATTTAAATTTGACTACTATATAAACACGATCCCAAATATTTCTGACCTTTCCCGTGCCAAAATTAAATCAACAAGCATATCAAGATCATAAACTAACTACATACTCTACAGTCTCTGCGATAATAAACAGCAACCACTGCTTTTTCACCATGGGTCATCAGTGATTTAATCAACAAAATATATTTAATTCAAACATGCAACATCGATTACCAATCCAAAAATGAACAACAAAACCCACTTACGTTGGATGGTTATGATTCTTCTAGAGATGATGTTCTTTGTGTTTCCGGTGAACAGTGTGTTGACGAGCAGGTGGGTGTTTTTTCCTGGGTCAGCTGCTCCGTTGATAGGAGAGGAAAGCGCCCACGCGATGAGAACTCTGATGCTGCTCGGTTCGTGGGTAAGCGCTCCTTGATTGCGTTCCTGGTCGGCGGCGTCGCGCCCAGCGGCTCCGTTGCAGAGACGGCGGGATGTTTAGGACCAAGAGGGCGCCGTCCTTGATGCCAACGATGAGGATTAATGGGTTGATGGGTGCCCTTCCTCGGTTGCAAAAGGGTTTGGGTGTGTGCAAAGATTGGGAGGGTTTGGGTTGGGGGGGGTTGGGAAAAAATGCCGAAACAAAAGGGTTGAGTGATTTGGGGAAAAAGTGTAAATATGAGAAATTGGGTGGTATGTTAAACTAAACAGCCATAATAGGATTAGGGTTATTAATTGGTTAATTCTTTCTATTAATATTAATTGGGCCTAATAAACAGTCCATTGTATACATTGTATACATATCTCATTGTCTCCCTAGCGGTGCTCTTTGGATTATGTTTTATGTTTGATTGATTATAAACTTGAAGATATTTAATTATATGTTTTGTACAATATTTGTTTTTCTTTGTACAATGTTGGTTCTATTATTTTATTTCAGAAAACTTAGTTTATGATTATATTTATTACATATTTATAATTATAAAGATTTTAATGTTTATGAATTTAGAAATTATACTTTTTTATATCTTTAGAAATTATAAATTTATTGAAATAATTGTAAAATTATTATATATATTATTTAATATTTAATGGTTTATATAAAAAAAAAGAGATTTGGCGGATTTGGCCCGCTAACCTGCCAGCCCGCTGTTAAGCGAGACGGAAGAGGAATTCAGGATCGTCTCACTAGACAGGACGGATTTTTAGCGAAATAGAGTGGACTTTTCCGTTTACCACCCATACCTACCATCAAAAAATAATTTGTGAACATAATAAAAAGTATAAAATTTTACTTATTCATGCAAATGTATATTAATATATATTATCTAAAATAAAATATCAACACAATTATCACTATGTAATTTAATTAATATTCAACCGTTTTTTCACTATTTGCAAATAAATTTAAACTTCAATTGCAAATAGTATTCATTATACATATCAGAACAGACCAAATTTTCCTAAATCTTTTGAATACATAACACCCCTAAAACATTTTAGATTAAGAAAAGAATAGTCTTCATCAAAACAATTTAGACTTCTTCATATTCCATTGTGACAATTCAAACAGGATAAGAATGAAACAAGTCTTCAAAAACACAAATACAACCTCCAAACATTATGGTAAGTCATGCATCTACCTAGCAAGGTTTATGGAAAAAATTCACGACGGAGATAAGAGATCCATGGAAGAAGACGCGTGTGGCTTGGAACTTTCAATTCCGTTGAAGAAGCAACGGCAGTGAAGGGTAAAAATGGTAGCCACGAAGAGGAGGACGAAAAAGAGAAGGGAAAGAACGTATGTGCACGTCGTAATGTTTCAATTAAGGGTTCTAAAATTAGAAATTACCAATTTTCACTCTTTATATATGGATGACAACGGCGGTTCAAACTGGCATAATTATCAAAATCGCTACCAAATACAAATCAATTATGGCACCAACAAAAAAACGCCCTAATATCTAAGATATTGCAGCGGTTCTACATAATTGCCGTAATATATAAATGTCATTTTAAATTCTCTTTTTTTTTTGTAGTGTTTATATTACTGATTAATTTTGAGGCTATTTTTTTTATATTGTATTATTAAACATGTATTACATGTATATTATATAATTTTGGTGTAATACCTTGATATGGAAGAAATTATCGTCACAAAAAATCGTACATAAAATTATCTAAAATTGAAACAAACAATTTAAAACAAAAAACAAATTTCTTTATAGCTAAAAATCGGCACTACCAATTTTACAAGAAAATGTCTGCCAAAAATAAATTAGTACTACCAATTTCATTGTGGCAGTATTTTAAAAAAATAAAACAAGTAATTCACTTTATGTTACTAACATATAATGAAACAACTAATATAAAAATTATTCTAAAAAGTTTAATAATTAGCTCCAACCCATTCTATAATAATAACAGTAATAATAATGAAAATAACACTTTAATAATAATAATAATAATAATAATAATAATAATAATAATGTCTCAACACAGTAACATGGCTGTTTCCATCATAACATCGTTAATATTAATAATGATAATAATATTTTAGTATTATCATTTTATTTTTCCACTATTGTATGTTGTTAATATCAATCGACGGTAAAAAAATATGTATTATAGTAATAATATAAAAAGTTATAATAATAATAATCTGTAACAATAATAAAAACCATAATAATAACAATGTTGTAGTCTTTGTAAGTATTTTTGTTTTCAATATACATTAACATTAACAACAACAACAACATCAATAATAATAATAATAATAATAATAATAATAATAATAATAATAATAATAATCAAGGTTGCGAGAACCGAATCGGCCATTGAACCGGTCATTAAACCGGTCAAGTTACTGGTTTAATGGTTCAATGGTCCAACCGTGGTTGAACCGTAGTCGAACCGATTTCATTAAATATAAAAATTATTAAAAGTATAATATAAATCTTTTAAAATTTAAATTCAATCATTCATATGATAATAAAATTTAAAATTTCATAACCTCCCCACTAACTAAACTATATCTCATATCATCATTAAAATTCTACATTCAAAAATCATAATTTATAACTAAAAAAAATCATGGCATAAATACTATATCCATATTCAATCAACAATCACCAATAATCAATAATAATATCAATAATTATTTAATTAGACAAAACTCACTCAGTTAATGTCAAATTACTAATTAGAAATAGTTATGAACCAATCTCAGCAGCAACATTTTTTCAAGATGTGCAAAACAAACTATCCCCTGCCCCTTAAAACCAAACTTCATGTTTCAGCCATTACAGCAATTACAGTAAAATAAAACCTCAGCCATTACAGCAATTACAGCAAGCGTTATAAAATTATACCAAAATTCAATTCAGCATTCAAAATCTAGGATCTGAAATTATATCAAAATTAGGAGGATTATTAGAAGAATACATTACAGAATATAGAATTCCATAATGTGATCACTAGTTTTCAGCCATTAACAGAAAATAAATTCAAAAAAAAAAATTCAAGTTCCTTCAAAAACCAAAGAACGAAACAGAAAATAATGTTAGAATTACTTTCAATAGAAGGGTATGTACCAAATATTCGGCACATCATGGAGCAGAAGTAATGTTCTGAAAAAATAGTTTTGAAATTCTATTCAGTATTCAGTATTACAGCAACTCTGTAGCAGAATTAATAGAATAAAAAAATTAATTGAAAAACTAAAGAACTCTGCGGCAACTCCAACAAGCCAGTGATTCATATAATTAATAGAATAAAAAATATTAATTAAAAAACTGGCAACTCCAGCAAGCCAGCAATTCATATCATTATGAGTTTATCAAAAAAAATAATTAAAACACCAAGAAACTCACGAGGCAGAGAAAGCAGACAACCTAAAGTGGCATAGAGATGCTCGGCAGGACAGAGGCGGCTGACGACAGAAGCTATGCCCCGACCTTCCGACGACGAGGGCGACAGAAGCTTCAAACGGACCACCCGACGACGACGATGGCGACAGAAGCTTCGAGTGGTGATGGTGGGAACGACTGGTGGCCACTGCCGGTGCCGATAGTGGTAAGGACGCTGGAGTGGAGGCGTTCCTGCTGGCTTCAGCCTTCAGCTCATTGAGGAAATTAGGGTTGGAAGGGGAGAGAGAGGCGTTAGGCTCGAAGGATTGGGTGGGTGTGGGTTATTGAAATTTTTTTTTTTAAGCGTCAAAAAGTGACGCCGTTTTCTATAAGGGTGGCAAAACCGGACTTCTGAAAAATCTGTCCGGTTCGTCCGATTCACCGGTTAACCACCGGTTTGATCGGTTTTTTTACTGGTTTTTTGTAGAACAGTTTCAAAAGTCAACCGGACTGGCCAGATGACCGGTTTCTGATTAATCCGGTTGAACCGATCGGTCCGATCCAGTTTTCAGAACATTGATAATAATGAATGAATGAATGAATGAATGAATCATAGAGTAAGATGAGAGAGTGCAAAGAGAGAGAATGTTTCACGAAAAACATTTCCTCTTTATCTTGAATCCAATGATAGAGACAATTCCTTGCAACAATGAAATTGTTAATAATAACGAATTAATTTAAAATGTTACTTACAATTTTATTAAATATAAAATAACATTTCATAACTCGGCATTACATATATATCCAAATCTTTTTTTTCTTTTTCTTTTTTTTTTGTATTACCACCTTACTTATTATATTAAAAAAATCTAGAATTAAAAAAAAATCTAGAATTTTGATATATAGCTAACATAGTTAAATTAATCAATATAGATATAGAAGAGAGCAATTACCATGTGGAGATCTCTTTGAAACTCCTCCATTTCTTTTTCTTTCGACTTCCATCCATATGTATAAAGGCTAAAATAAACAATTGTATTTTATAAATTTATTTTTAACACATTGACATGACAAAACTTTTTATACAATTAAAATTAATTTCATATTTCGTATAGATTAAAAAACTTATTTAAGTCTAATATTTTCTTTAATTTTATGCATCTCGCAATAATTGTGCTAATAAATTGCAGCATTCTAAAATTTTAAAAACCGAATCAGTAATTAAATAACAAAATTAAAAGTTCAAATACTTAAAGATTTAGTCGAATATAATAAAATAATATAGTTATGTATAAATATATATTTAAAAAAATTATATCTTATTATCTTAAATTGGTTAATATCTAAAAAATTGTACATGTTCAATTGATTTATTTATTTATCGAATGAATTGTATGGATTGTTCCAGTTGTTAGAACCATACAATTTTATAAATTTTCATTTTTCCAACAAATTTAAATATCCTAATTTTTGTATGTCTCTAATAATAAAAAGAACAAGAATGTTATAACTTATTACATTTTGAGTTGGGGTGAAATTAGATCAGGTGGAGTCCTATGACCAGCCTGCTTTTACTTAGGCTCGTGTTAAAACCTTTTTATCTTATAAAAATATCAAACTTAAACTAGTTAAAAGGCGTGGGATGAAATTTGTATGAATATATATATATATATATATATATATATATATATATATATATATATATATATATATATATATATTTGTTTTCTATTTGTATCTTGTTAGGTTTATTTAAATTTTTTTTTTTGAGTTTTCCACAACATCCTTCAATTCAGCAGACTAATGACTAATTCGTCGCGATACTGAGTTCTATTTAGAGGTTTGTCGCTTGGGAATGAGTTGCTGCATGGCCAAGGTGAAATTCGAACCCCCGACACTTATTTAAGCGAACTAGTAAACTAATCACTAGACAACTCAATTTGATTTTTAAATTTTGTATTTATTAATAAATTTGTTGATAGACTTTCAATCAAACTAGGTCTTTTTAACATATCAAGTTCAAACAACCAAAACAATTTCTATAAGCCACAAACCATACTTAGGCCTATATATATATATATACTAGACCTATTTCCATTAAAGTTTGACCCTAACTAAGTTGGGTTGGTCTAATGGTTAATTCATTAGTTTGCTTAAATAAATATCGAGAGTTCAAATCTCACATTGTGCATACAGCAACTCATTGATCAGCAGTAAACCCTTCAATAAAATTCTGATCTGCAAAAGATTAATTCTTAACTTGTTGATTTGGGGGATATTATGAAAAAAAAAAATCTGGCCCTTTTTTTAAAAGAATGAGTTTAGACATCTTCTAACTCCAAACATTTATAATATTTTAAAATATTTACTCATACTATACATTTATAATTTATATCATTAAAAATTATTAAATAATTTAATAAATTTGACTAAATTATAATCTAAAATTTTTTAACTATCAATTTTATATGAATGGAAGTCTATGTGAGTTTGCACCATCCTTAATTTTAGGTTTTTATTTTACGCAATTTCAGAAAATGTAGAGCTATTGGGCCTAGTTCACAGTTTACTATGAGAGACAAGTTGGGCCAGGCCCGTCTTGTCCAAATTGAATTTCCATGTAAAGCCCGGAAAAACGAAACAAAAAGAAACGTTGTCCCTAACAGGAGCTACTAGGGCTCCATCGTTGCACGTTCTTGTTGTTCATTCTGCATCCGAAGCAAAGAGAGATTAACAATGCTATCAGGGGACATACCCCCAAACCAGACCATTTACATCAAGAACCTCAACGAGAAGATCAAGAAAGACGGTAACTTCCTCTTCTCACAACTTTTCCTTACTTGCCCCAACAAAAGTTTTATTTATTTTTTCTTTTCGGGTTTTACTTTAGATGATTCTGCTGCTCTGCATTGTTATGTACTTTAGTTTCGTGTGCTTGGTTTAGGGTTCAGGGTTTAGTTTGATGTACTTTTGAAATGTAGTGAATTTAGTTTTGAGTTCGGAGGTAGCATCAAAGAGGTTTTAGTTTTAACTCTTTCATGGTTAATTTGGGTATCTCTGCGGATTTGGTTTAGAGCCATGAACATAATAGTTGTATTTCTTGTTTTTTGATTTTAATTTTTATTTTGTCGGAAAATTAAATTGGAGTTGGCATGTTTAAGGTAACCAAACGCAAATATTTTTGGGGTTTAGGGTTTAAGGGTTCCTACTGCAGAAGCGCACTGCTCAATAAAGGAAAGTATTAAAATAAAATAAAAATTTATTATATAATTAAATAATTCATTTAAAAAATAGAACATTAAAATGCTTGGTAAATCATGATTTGCAGGGTTATTAAATCATGGGATTCTGAAGTGTGAATCATACAATCCTACACAGTTCATATGTCGCATGGTTGAAATCACCATGGTTAATCAGAACTTGCTGGAATTGTGACTGAATCATCAGAGTTAGACGACAAAAAATAAAATTAGCCTTTGAATTGTGATTCAAGTATCATGATAAGTTGTACCGTTTTAATGAGTTTAAAGGTTCCATCTATTATATAATCAAAATAGATATTTTGGCAATGTTAGAAGTGGAGTTGTGATGCTGTGGAGAGCCATTTTCTTTTCCCTTTGACCTCTGTTTTAATCAGTGATTGGTTGATGCTTGAATGCCATTTTTCCCTTTTGAAACATATTTTTTATTATTTAATGAGCTCACATGACATTATTTGGTTTGTAAAATGTGTGAAAGGAGCTCACTATAGGCACTTCTGCCAAAAGAAATTATACTGAAAGGCATTAAAGGTGCCCCCCTCGGTGAATTGTCTACAGATTTAGATCTAGGTTTCTCAATGAACTAATGGAGTCAGTCGATCTTCCCTAACCAGTTCCACCTAGTGGGAAAGAAAAATGCTTTATTATTGTTGTATTTCACTGTTGACTTCCGTTAGAATATAACGTTATATTTTGCATTGGTTTCAATTTGGCAGAGTTAAAGCGATCATTATATTGCCTGTTCTCTCAATATGGGAGGATCCTGGATGTTGTTGCCCTAAAGACACCTAAGCTTCGAGGACAAGCATGGGTTTGTTTTAGCGAAGTCCCTGCTGCTAGTAATGCGGTCCGACAAATGCAAAACTTCCCATTTTATGACAAACCTATGGTAATCAAGTTATAATATTATTGGTTATTTTCTTTCTGTTATGTACACAAATTTGTTATATCTAATTCAAATATTTTGAAACCATTTCCTAATTGCCTCATTTAATTGACTTTTACCTTTAATCTGTTATATATTAAATCTTATTAAATCTTTTGTTCAGGCGAAATAAAATTTATTGGTCGAATTTTTAATTGAACTATGCAATTCTAAGTTTTGTTGAGCCACAGCATCATTGTCTGGTAGGCATTTTTTAAATAATCAAGATCGAGAAAGAATTTCCTGCATTTCCTAAAGTTACTTGTTATATTGGTTTGTCTATATATATAGTGTGCATATAATAGCATTTTGTGTCAATAATTATGCAGCGAATTCAATATGCAAAAACAAAGTCAGATTGTATTGCTAAAGAAGAGGGAAGTTATGTTCCAAGGGAAAAGAAAAAGAAACAAGAGGAGAAAGGTGAACTAGAGTCATTTATATATTCCTTTATACTTAAAAACGATTCCTATTTTTTTGAATTCGCACCTTAGAACTCTTTCATCATGAATGATTTGGTACCTGAAAACATTCATCTCGTTAAAGCATTGACGATGGTTTTAAAATGGTTGTAGCTTTACCATCATTTACAATAGGATTGTATAATTAGAATATTAGTCATTCGAAACTAGTTAAGAGTCACCCACAATGAGGTTATCGAGAGAGTCATTCATTTTACTTAATTATACCATAACATGACAGTTTTGTCTTCTTGAAAGAATAAAAATAAATAAAAACGAACATAAAATAAAGTTTTAAAGGATTGAGAGTATTCCTTGAAAGTATAAAGTAGAAAACATGCAAAAAGCCTTTTTAGGCGTATCCTCACTGGTCTTGGGATTTCAGCAATTCTATCATTCTCAAATTTTATTGACATAAAGAAAAATATTATTGGAACTCTATTGTACAGTAATTGCTTACTGCAAATTTAAGGCCCTAGCAGTGGATTGTATTATGTTTGTTGTTAATGTATGATGAGCTTTCAAGTTTGAACTTGGTATTATATATGCAAAAAATGACCTAATTTACCTTACGTTCCACCACCGTTCTTTGAACTTGTTGCATGCAACTCAATGTTAATTCATCTATTGACTCGGTACTTATTTCTTATTGCTGAGTTTAGCTGATATAGTTTTGCCTGCTCAGCAGCTGAAAGAAAGCGGCGTGCTGACGAAGCACAGCAATCTGCGGTGCCTAATGGAACACATGGTGCAAGTAATGGTGGCCCGACGGTAAGTTTCTCTAAAAGTGCAATGTACGATGCCTATTTTGTCGCAAATAAAAATGCATCTTATGGGCCTACAAGTTTGGTTGTTTAACTGTCAGTTTATTAATTCTTATCAGATGAATACCTGCATCTCACTGTTTCTTGATCATGAAAGAAAAGCATCCATTTATGTTATCTGCAGTAATTTCAAACTCTCCAATTGAATACTTTCTGATATAACTTGCACTAAAACATTTTGTGTGCTATTGTTTTTCGTAGCCCTCGTTCCGTCAAGGTCCTAGCACCCAAGAAGCTGTGCCTCCTAACAATATTTTGTTCATAGAGAATTTGCCTCATGAAACTACTGGAAGGATGCTGGAGATGCTCTTCGAACAATACCCGGGTTTTAAGGAAGTGCGCTTGATTGAAGCAAAGCCAGGTATTGCATTTGTAGACTTCGACGACGAGGTGCAATCGTCCATGGCCATGCAGGCACTTAACGGCTTCAAAATCACCCCTCAAAATCCCATGATCATAACCTTTGCCAAGAAGTAGATGTTTGATTTTCAGCTATCAAGTTTTTCCAACTTTAGCATGTACTAGTGGAAAACGGGTACTTAAAAAGAGATTCTTTTTTATTTTTATTTTTTGGCCTTTCTATATTGTACTCATGTAGATCTTGGAGAAATCAAAAACTAATTGCAGGAGTTGTAAGTTTACAGGAAGTATAAGAAACCAGCAAAACTCAATTTGAGAATTCAACCATATTTGTAAGATTAAGATTGTGCTGGTTTAATGTCTATTGATTGTTTGTGGTTTTTCGAATTCTAGTAAAACTGGTTCTTATTTAATTCTTAGTCAAGGTTCTATTTACAATTTGACATCTTGAAATGAGCCTATATTAAACTCCAATTTAAGGTTCTTGTAAGGGGCAAATCTTTGTTAAATTTTGGGAAATGTCTTGGATGTGAATGTGGTGGTGTATCATGTATGAAGATAATTCAAAGGTATAGATGAGAGAGTGGTATATATATATATACACTATTGTATTAGTGACCTCCTTATCAGTTTCTTGCTCTGCTATAATTAAATTTTACACACCTAAGTTTTATAGTTTATCCAACTTTAATCAGGGATATGAAATCAGTTCTTTATTTCATTTTGGGAAATGTTTGGAAGAGAATGTAAGAGTACTGAACTCAGAATATGTTCATTGCTGCATAACTAACGAAGTAAAAGTCAGTCACTGATTTTGACAAATGCTACAATATACAATAATAAGATCATCTAATGTGCACCTGTTTAATACAAAACTTCATTGTTCCTCCACTGTCCACTATAACCTTGAAAGCTTTTCTTATTATTAATATTATTTAGAAATAAAAGTATAAATTCTAAACATTCTTTTTAACTAATATTCTTGCTATCTTATTGGTAATCCAACTAGCTAGCCATACACTTTCTAACTAATATTCTAAACAGCATGCTTTCATAATTAAAAGTTCGGCCTCTTAGTAGTATTCAGTGACTACTATGAACAAATTTTCATCAAATACAAATTTAGTAAATGCAAAGGTTCAGATAGATAATTAAGTTTACATTTGACTTCAGAAAATGATATTGTATATAAATATTAAATATTTTGTGGCGTTGCATATTAGTCAAGAAGTATAAATCTTAAGATTTTGGGCTCTCAAAAAAATGGTATCCCCAATTTTTTGGGCCCGTATGACATCAGCAACAACAAAATAAGACCAAGTCTTAGGCATGTCGCATTATTGGAGGAAGATAGGGAGAAGAAGAGGGACATAAAGCTGAGTCAAAATTTTCCATGCTGCCTTTTCAAAATACATAGTAGTCAAGAAGCGAATATGAACATTATAGGCCCTCAATATCCAAATATTTTAGTATTTTGACTCATTCAATAAAACTCACTCTGCCTAAAAGTCAAAGACAAGGATCTATTGGCAATTACAATTAATTATTAGTGCGTGTAGCTTTGAAGTTAACATCGAGGCCAAGAGATTCTGAAGTGTTTATGAGCATTATGTGTAATGTGCTCATAACCAATACACGGAAGTCACTTTTAAAATTTATTTAACCTAATAAACCATAATTTAAAGGGATAACTATTTTATCAGCCACTCCATTACGTGCACACAAAAAATAAGGTTTTTTTTAAACACAAAAAATAATTATTTTTTTTTAAACAAATGAATTCAACACAATAAAGTGAAACGACAAAGACTCAAACAAAGTCTCAAAACACCAAGAAACAAAGAATGAAAGCCTGAAAACAATTCCTAGTGTTATCTCCGGTATTGCCATCAACAACAAAAGGGATCCAAGTTATACCATTCTCTGTAATTGGTCAAAGATCTCTGAAACACCTCTTCTACTATGGATTTCTTGTTATTAAAGATCCGCCCATTTCTCTCTAGTCACACATTCCAAATAACTACAAAGAAACATATGAACCACTTGTTCCGCTCCTCTTTCCTATTAGCAACTCCTGTCCAACTCTCAAAATGTTCTTTCGGTAAATCCGGAATAGACCACAGCCTCCCAAAGTCAGATAGCCAATCACACCATACCTGCCAGGTGAACTCACAATCAAGAAACAAGTGATACATATGTTCGACATCTTTTTTACATAATACACATATGTTATCACCATGACTAATAATTCCTAGCCTAAACAACCTTTATTTGGTATTCACTCTGCCTATTAAACAAACCAGACAAATAACTCCACTCGTGGCGAAACCAAGCTTTTCCATAATGTTTTGATGAAACTGTAGCTGGAGATGTCTTCCGAAAGTATTTCTGACTGCATCACCTGTACAAAGGAGTTAGTTGAAAAAATACATTCCTTGTCAAACTTTCAAATAACTCTATCTTGGGTAACACATGCTAACTTTACAGGCCGTAAGGTCTAATGCAATCGATCCACTAGTTCCAACTCTCACTGGAATAATTCTCGCCTCCACTGAAAGTTCCAAATCCACTCTAGCCCGTCCCAAAACCCACAGTCCCCTATGACAGATCCTTTATGGTTTGAAACAGAGAAGAGCCTCGGAAAACTTGACTTTGACAAACCACTTTGTAGCCAAGTGTCTTCCCATAACCAGGTCCGCCTTCCATCACCCACCTCCATAGACAACCCAGCAACCATCTTATCTCTCACATTGCAATCTTTGAACTGCAACTGACAGATATTTTTCCATGGACCCCTCGATTAGGCAGTGTCTGAGATGATAACATCACATTGGGGTTCAAGTTGTGACAGGAGCAAACAACCTTCTACCATAATGGACACTCCTCTTTTGAGAACCGCCACCACCACTTGAAGAGAAGGGCTATGTTCCTAACCACGGCATCACCCACTCCCAGTCCATCCAACTTTTTAGGAGTCTGGACCACTTTCCACTTAACCAACGCCAAACCATTCCTACCTTCCTCCTTACTCCATAGGAATTTTCTCTGTAGCAAAATCAGCTTTTCTGCCACTGCCTTTGGCATCTTATATAGGCTCAAACAGTAAATCAGTAGGCTATTCAGAATAGCTTTAATAAGAACTAGCTTACCTGCTTTATTGAGCACTTTCGCCTTCCACAAGCTAAGCTTCTCCTCCACTTTATCGATTATCAGTTTCCAAGTGCTTACTCGCCTTGGGTTTGCTCCTAAAGAAATACCAAGATATCCGACTGGAAGGTTAGCCTCCTTACATCCCAATAAATGGCACATGTCGTAGGTCCATGGCTGTTCGCAATTGATTGGAATTAAACTTGACTTATCAAAATTGATGCTTAACCCCGACATTAGCTCAAAACACCTTAGCAGCCTGACATAGTTTCTGATGGTCTCCTCTTCTGGTGGATAGAAAAATATAGTGTCATCTGTAAACTAGAGATGTGATAACTCTATATTATCCTTATCAACCAGCAAGGGCGAAATACGTCTATTCCTGACTGCCTCCCCTACCATCCTATGTAGGACATCAACCACAAGAACAAATAGAAATGGAGACAGTAGATCACCTTGTTTTAAACCTCTTTCCATCTTAAACGGTGTTGTTGGTGAGCCATTTATCAAAATCGACATTGAAGCTGTACCAACACACTCCTTCATCCATTCCCTCCACCTCCAACCAAACCCTATCTTCTGAAGCATAATATCCACAAAGCTCCACTTAACCCGGTCATACGCCTTCTGAAAGTCCAATTTGATGATCGCTGCTTTTTTTCCTCGTCTTTAACCATTGCACTGTTTTGCATACAATAAGTGCCCCCATCGTGTATTTTTTGACCTTTTACAAATGCACTCTGAGTTTCACCTACTAGTCCTGGCATCACTGCTCTCATCCTTCGGACCATCACTTTAGAAATTACTTTATATACGCAACCGACCATGCTAATCGGCCTGAGGTCCTTGATCTCCTTGGCTCCAGTAAACTTTGGTGCTAGGGCCACCCAAGTGATATTCGAATCAGAAGGCAGCCTTGATGAATGAAAAAAATCCAGTACAGTTGACGTAAACTCTGCACCGATCTCGTCTCAGTACTTTTTTATAAAGTTCATGTTGTAACCATCGCTTCCTGGAGCTTTATATGATTCACAGTCCCAGAACGCCTCTCTAACCTCCTCCATTATCGGCACCCTCTCCAATGCTGTTGCCTCTTCTTCATTGATCCGATTTACCAAACCATCCCTAAACTCCACAATCGGCGATCTCTCCTGACGATACAAATCCTTGTAAAACTCTCTGCTAGAAATCTTAATCCGATCTTGATTTCTTATCAGCCTTCCATTTATTACCAAAGCATCAATTCTATTATTCCTCATTCTTGCCGACGCCAAGTTATGAAAGTACCTTGTGTTTTTATCCATATCCTTCGCATGCCTGGACCACGATATTTGCTTCCAGTGTATTTCTTTTCTCACATACCACCGCTTGCAACAACTTACCAGAGCCTTTCTTCTAGCCTCAACTGTACCATCATAAACTCCATTGCTAACCATCTCATCTAGCTTCTTTATCTCCTCCTCAAAGCGTTGAATTTTCTTATCCATGTTACCAAATTTGTCCTTATTCCATCTCCCCAAAGGCAACGTTAAAGCCTTCAATTTTTCTATAAACTCCAGTTCTCCAATATTCCTCCACTCCTCCCTAACCAGCCTTCATGTGTAAACCAAGAATCTAAACTCCGAAAAGGACATGGGCCACCTCTGAATTTGGAATCCTCCACTATAATCAGGTAGTGATCAGACAAACCTCTCGGCCCACCTTTTAATCGAATTTCCAGAAATTCCTCAAGCCATTCTACACTCAAAAGAACCCTATCAATGCGACTACAGGAGCAGCCTCTGAACCAAGTAAATTTCTGATCATTCAATGGTAAGTCTACTAGTTGCATATCTTGGACCCAATCCTTGAATTCTGCTGTCGACGCTGTTAGCCTGTCTTGACCTTTCCTCTCCTCAATCTGTATGACCTCATTAAAGTCTCTCATATAACATATTGGAACTTGACATAACCCAGCTATAAACCTCAGTTCCTCCCACACATCCAGTTTCTCCATTCTAGTATGAGCACCATATACCAAATAGAATGCACAGTTGAACTTAGTTTTTAAAAGCACTCCTTCAACACATATCCATCTTTCTCCTTTATAACAATTATTCATTTTAAATTGCATGTCATCCCACATTAATAACAGACTCCCAGATGTGCCTTCCGACCCTACAAACTCCCACCCTATAGTATCGCTCCCCCAAATACGTACTACATCAAACTTAGTCACGACTTGCATCTTAGTTTCAACCAACCCTAACATGTTCACTTTTTGCTTCTTTTTTAGATCTTTCACCATAATCAATTTCCCAACACCCCTTAACCCCCTAATATTCCAAGCGCTAAAAATCATTTTAAAACTGTTCTACACACCTTTTTGAGATTTTTAGGTCTACATCGTCGTTCCTTCTCTTTCTGCTTTGCTAATCTCTTCTGAGTTAAGGCCTCATTCTGTTCTTGAAGAATTGCCATGATATCATCTTCATCGTTATACTGCACGGCTCCTAATTCAATAGCCAGCTCCCACGTCTTCCTATTCTCTAGCATCTGCTCCTCCCTTTCCTTATCCTTCTCGTCATTGTTTCCCGGATTACCGGCACTAATGCCCACAGCAAGTCCAGCCCCGACACTGCCTCTGTCAACCCCCACAGCATTCAAGGTTAAACAATCCCCAGGTATGTCATCTCCATATCTCACCAAGCCAACTTGCGAACCTGCAGCAAACTTCTGAGGCACTAAACAGCGCACCTCTGCTTCCTGGTCAGGCTTGCCGTCCATGGGAGAGTGCTACCATGCCATTGCTGGTGTTGGACGGAGGCCAGGCAATGACACCGCCTCCATAGGAGGGCATCCCAACAGTTGTTGACCGTGGGTAGCTATCACCGTTGCAGATTTGATAGCACCATGTCAACCACTAACAACTCACTCCTCGCCGGATGCGATCATGCCCATGCTCCGTGGATTTGTCACGCCGTCCAGCCGAGAGGACTTCCCTTCAACTTGATGTGGCATCACGGCACATAGTGCAGGAAATGGAGCGGCTTCAACCCGATGCGCCCCTACCCGACCCAGGCTCGCCAGCCCACCTCTTCTAGCATCATCAGCATGGGTAGCATGAATTGGGCTACTAGCTGAGGGGATGAAGCTCACACTCACTCTTTTGGCACAACTTTCACAAAAAACCTTATTGGGCCTACTAAGAAGCTTACTTTGGGTTTCTTTTTTTCTCCAAGTGTCATTTTTCTTCAGTTCATTGTTATTATAATCCCAGCTAATTATTTTTTCTGATTCAGCATCATTAACAAACAAATCATTATATCCCATAAAATTCTCACTTCCCTCTAAATCAGAATCAGCTGTTTCCTTTACTGCACCCATCTGAATTGAATTGCAATTAATCCATTCATTAAAAATATCCTCTGGAATTATGACTCTACCGTTATTCATTTCTTCCTCCCTTGGCACCGCCATCACCAATTTAACCACCGGATCTATGCTTTCCACTGGCATCATGGCTCTCGAACTACTAGCCACCATCTCGCATGCTTTTGGGAGACAAGGATCACCTACCTCTTCAAACTTGTACTCCCCACCATAATTCTCACGACTAACCTCTTTAACCAGGACATCGAAACCGCTAGTGCCAACTGTGACGTGAATTCATTCGTTGATGATGTCCATGATACAAGTATCAATTTACACCCGTCCCACGCTAAATGAGAGGCAAGATTCTGTGACTTTGTCACACCCAATCACTTCTCCCCATTGGCTTCCTATTACCTTGAACGTTTTCGCTGACCATGTATGCAAAGGAACCCCAAAGCATTCTATCCAAATCTTCCGAGTTCACTACGCTCCTCCTCATCCCATCTCTATACGCTGTGAAAAAATTACAACATGTTGTTTATTTTGAACGTGTAGCCTTCTTCTGCACTCAAGACACTATCAAAAGTCATGAGAGCCTTGTACGCTCTTAGTTCTCGTACTTGCACCACTTGAGGCAGATTCTTCCCAATCATAGACTTCAGAGATGAGAAGTCAATAGCTTTTTGCGTCCCGCCTATGAGGCTCCTCTGTAGTCAGTCCAAGTTCTCTTTTGCCACCGGAATTTTCATCTTCTTCGTCCACCCATTGCCATGTGGATCTTCTTTTTTTTCCCTCCTTTCTCATCTCTTTCACATTCTTCCTCAGAACCTTGTGCTTTCCTCATGTTGAGTTTGAATTTTCACAATATTCTGGGTATCACCCGCCTCCTGAAGTCTCTTACTGTTCTCCACTTCATTCGTACGTCGTTACCTAGCTTCTCCGACTGAAACAACCTTCCCTCGTAGCCTCATTCTGTTCATCTCCGCAATAGCCTTCATAGCTCCACCCTTTGTTGTATACCAGATGAACACAAAAAATAAGTTATTAAATCTAGGAGTGGACGCGGATCGGACTGGGTATGACTAAAATTTCGATCTGATTCGCACTAAAATCATCGGATCGAATCCAATATCCACGATTTTTAAGCTTGGATCCAATCCGCACATTTGCGGATCGGATCTCGGATATATCCGCAAAACATATAAATATTTTTAAAAGCTTATTTTTATTAAAAATGTCAATAAAATACTATTTTTCTACTCTTTTAAACATGTTTACTCTTAAAATATTATTAAACATACTTTTTTTTAAATAATAAAAATAAAATAATACAACATCTATGATAATTATTAGTTGAAATAAAATATAAAGAGAATATTTACATATTTATTTATTTATTTTTTGCGGATCCGCAGATCAGAACGATATCACAATTTTCAGATTGAATTCGGATAAATACTGGAGATATGCGGATCGGATCCGATCCATAAATACCCTTAATTAAATCAATTACTTGTATAGAATATATGTTCAAATACAAAATATATATTAAAATAAATTAATAAACACTTATATTTATACACAAATACATAATAGTTTAGCGTGCGTTTGGTTTGCGTTTTCATTTCTATTTTCATTTTCAGTGTTTTCTATTTTTAGATTTTGTGAAAGAAAAAAATAAAAACAGTGAAAACAATAAAATCCTGATTTTTGTTTTCATCACTTCTTGTTTTTATTTTTTCTTTCACAAAATCCAGAAAATAAAAAACACTGAAAATAAAAATATAAACTAAACGCACTCTCAAATTTTAATGCATTTATTTTATATTTATTAAAAAATTTAAAACTTTTATTAATAATAATCTTATCACGAAGTTAATTATACATATTAACTAAACCGAACCCTTCAATTAAAAATTGGATTATTATTTGTAACTAGTTAAAAAATTGAGAAAATCATCACCACAAAATAAAAAATTTACTATTATAATAAGAAAATACCAAAATTTTAAAAGACTCTTTTTCAGTTATTGATCTTTGATGTAAGATTCTTATTCAGGTACTAATTTCATGTAACAGGTATTTTTTTTGGTTGGTCAACCCTCAAACAAATTATAAGTAGCATGAATTATAAGATGTTAAGAAAATTATATATCACCACAAAAATTAACTATTACAATAGAAGAGTTCCAAAATCTTATAAAATTCTTTTTCAGATATTATGCTTTCAATACCGGGATTTTTCGGATATTGGCTCAGTGAATTCATCTCAGTATTACTGTTACTTTTTAAAAGTTACTAATCTTTTTTGACTAAGTTTATGCATAACATTGTTTTCATATTGATATTTCACAGCACTATATGGATGTTAAAGCAAATTATAGATTCACTCTCTGTTTATAATAGTTAATTATAGTCGGAAATTATCATAATCATTTTGCCAGAGGAATAGCAAAAATTAGTTAATAATCAGACAATAAAAAATTACAACATTAAAAAATTTAAAAGTTATATATCCAAAATTTATGTTGATTATTGATTACTGGTTATTTTTATATATTGTTTTATTATATTTTTTTCTTATATTATTAGTTAATGCTAATAAATAATAATGCATAAACCTTAACTTAATGCACATCTTCATTGAAATTAACAGTGTGGAAACAATTAATATAAAACAAAAATAGAGATCGAAGTTGGAAAAGCAAAGTTATTCAGAAACTGTGCAAACCCTCCAAGAGAATTATTTAGTTACCTATCAATATCCAGAAAGAAAAGCATGTATATTATGTTACTATAAGATGAATGTTACTGTATGTTTGAGTTTAATTAATGAAATTCAGAATACTCCATAGTTTACATTACACTAGTGAAAATTCTTGAACTTTTCTCGTTATATATTTGTTTTTACTATGAAATTATCTCTCCAAAAAAATTAGATAACACACCCTTAATGCAAATAATAATAATAATAATAATAATAATAATAATAATAATAATAATAATAATAATAATAATAATAATAATAATAAAATTGAAGAGTGAATTATCTATAGATTTGTTTATTTATCTTAAAATTTTATCTTTATTTAAAATAATTGGGACAATAAGAACCAATAACTCTAAAATTTTTTGTTATACTGTGTTTGATATTTTATCCTAAAATTATTTCTGTTAAGCACATAATTAATTATATATAATTGTATTAAGTATGAACTAATTAAGTTTGAATTAAATAACAAGTTAAGAATTAATTTGTCGTAAATCTGAATTTTATTGAGTTAGAGTATGCACAAAGTGGAATTTAAATTTGCGATACTTGTTTAAACAGATTAGTGAGTTAACTACTGTACAAATTCAAGATGATTTAAAAAAAAATCAATTTGACTCATTCTTATTCTTATTCTTATTCTTATTAAATGTATAATTTATTAATGCATTAACAAGCATTAATTCACCTTTTTATTTATTAAATATATCAAAATTAAAAAATTGTAATTGATTAAAATGATAAATAATTTCTATAATAAAAAATATTAAATTTAAATATTAAAAATTTAAAAAAGTTAATAAACATATATAACAAAAAACACATTTTATAAATAAAAGCTTTTCCATGAAATTCTCATTCTCTCTTATCCTGTTAGGTATGGCGATGAAGAGGAATAAACTGATGGCATGTCCTCACGTCCTAAATACGACAAATTTTACAAAGTACCATGAACGGTCAAATTAAAGAAAACGAATCCAACGAAGGCAATGGAAGGGACACTATCAAATCATTTTCCTTTATGCTAAGCACTTATGCATATTTCAACAAGATTAAAATACTCTCACACTTCAACCCTTTTTCCTTTAATTCCTTTCTGTTTAGTCACATTTCTATATATAATTGAGCTTCAACCATAGCTTTCTAATTTTTTCTTTTCATAATCTCTGGGTATGTATTTAAAGTTTGTAAACGAGAGTTTATATAAAATTGATTTTATAAATTTGATTTTGATTAAAAGTGAGTTTGTGATAATATGATTTATATTTGGTAATTTTTATATTAAAATAAATTATAATAAAAATCTTATTTGAATTATATTATTTAAATTATTTTGAGATAAAAAATTATTAAAAAAGATATAAATTTTTAAATTATTATTTTATTATTTTATCTTAGATATTTAAATAAATTCTAATATTCTTTTTTTAGTATTCTTAATATTTTTTTAGTTATAATTTTTTATTATTTATTATTCTAATATTATTTTTATTTTAGTTTCTTTATTTAATTTGATTTTTTTAATAGGATTAATAGAATCACAATACAAAGTATATGAAATACATATTGAAAATAAATTAAACTACACATGTATTTATATATATAATACATTAGTGACTAATTTTAGTATACGAATAATATTTTTTTGAAATCAGTTATTGTGTATTAAAATATCTAATTGATATTTCATAAAAAATTAATATATTAGTGTAAATAAGTTTAATTATTAGTATATTATAGATTTAATTGTTTTAATATATATGATGTATTTTTAATTAAAAATATATAAATTAATACTAATAAATATACATAAATATATCAAAATTAATTTAGTATTTATCTTTTATGTGTATATAGAAATTAATAGAGAGAGAAAACAGAATTAGTTAAATTAATTAAGGTCGTACGTCATATATGTTTTTTGTTGCTAGTATAGTCTTAATTCTTGTTATTAAACTTCAAAAGATACTACAATTTTAGAACATGAGGTATGGGAAAATATAGAAAAATTGGCAAAAAAAGACAAGAAAAGAAAAACCAAGTTGACAATTAAAATACACAAAAAATAAATATAGTTCTCAGTTCTCACACTGTACCGCTGGATCCATCTGGATTGATAAGGTCTTAATGACGCGTTTTTTATTTAGTAAAATGAATTTTCATATTTTTGTCTTTAATATTTGTACATATATATGATTTTTATATTTTTTTTTAAATATTTTATTGTTTACTTTTAATTTTAATCTATAGCCTAATAATCTAGCTACGTATAAAGCTTCATTTAGATATCATAATATCTTTATTATCTCCCAACTCGCACGATTGAACTCGTTTGGTTGTGGCTGCAAAATTCCAAAACCAAAAGCAGACAACTTTTGAAAATTCAAAATCTAGTGACTTGGTTACCCTTAAATATCCATTGTTTCAATCTTCTAGATCTTATAAAGTGCCAAAAGTTGGCACAGATAAATCGATGACGATGATGACATGTATATACATGGGGCGTTTACTTGGGTGAAAAAACTATAATATAATATAAGAAAAGCTAAATGTAAATAATTAATAAACAACCAAACATTTTTAAACTGTGATATTTGTCTCTTAACATGGAACAAAAAAACAAGACAAATAACTTTTCATTGTAATGGATGCATGTTTCTAAGAGGATCTGTATTATTCAGTATTGCTGTTAGAGAATCAATATAAATCAATTAGCATCGTCTATATTTATATAGCATATCTGTACATTAATTGTAGGATTCTATGTCTTTATTACTTTGATTCACTTAGCACCTATAAATACCCCTTGTATATTGTACCTCAACACGACAATTCAATAATACACTTTTCATATTATTCTCTCAGTCTCTTGTTTCTAACATGGTATCAAGAGCTTAGGTTTTTTTTTCCGATGAATATTAGTTCATAGCCCCTTTGTTTTTCCTTGTCGGCAGTGTTCTTTGGCCTCCTTTTTCGTTCTCTTTTTGACGCTTTGGTTCGTCACCCACATAACCATCTTGTTCGTCTTGTCGCCGTGATTCCAACGCAACCAGAACCGTCGCCATCCGCCTCCGGACGCGCCTCCACGCGCCGCCGAAAGACGCTGCCACGACCAGGTTGACCTTCCCTCCAGCTTCCACCCGTGCCACTTTGCTCGCAATTTTCGAGCTGTTTCCGACGCTTTGGTTCGTCACCTCCGGCATCATCGTGTTCTTCTCTCCGTCAGCTTTCCAACGCCGCCAAGATCTCCTCCAGAGACCGCCGCACGCGCCTCCACGCGCCTCCAGAACGTTGCTGTCCACCACCACTCTTTTCTCATCCAGAAGCTTCAGCAGCCGTTAGATCTCAGCGCTGATCAGACGTTCCATCCGCTGCCACGTGTCGCCAGAAGCTTCTCGTTTGACCCGCGCGCGCTAGCCCGACCCGCACGCGATCCGGCTCGACCCGGCTTTGACCCGCGTCCTTCTCCTGCCAGCGTGTCTTCTCTGCTCCACTCCGGTGCCGCCACGTGTCTTCACCCCCCTCTGACGTGGCGCTGACGTGGCGCTGACGTGGTGCTGACGTGGCTGACAAGCGGACCCTCCCTAAGGTTTTTTGGTGAGCTCTTTCCGATTCCGCGCTCCGTTTTCTCATTTTCTGCTTCGAAATTGCAGTTTTATCTCCTCTTTTTGCTTTGTGTGACTACTGTTATGGAAAAGTCGGATGTTTTTGTTGCCACAGACAGAAAGGATACATTCTGTCGAAACTGCAACCGTTTTGGGCACCTTTTCTCCGTCTGCCCCTCTGTTGAATGTCGGACATGCCACCAGAAAGGGCATATTAGCTACCATTGTTCACAGTTGCTCTGCCGTTATTGCAAGCTCTCGGGACATTTGATTACTACCTGTCCTACTCGTCCCCCACGTCATGCGCCTGCTTCTACTGTTGCTGCTACTACTGCACCTACCCCCTCTGCACCTTTCAACCCGTCTCCTGTCTCTCTATCTGATATTGCATCTCTTCTACGGCGTCTTCTCTCTGTTTCTGGTAATACTCCTGCTGCTTTATCAACCCCTCCAGGTGATTCTAAATGGTACTTTGACTCGGGTTGCTTTAATCACATGTCTCCGTTGCGTAATATTTTCTCGTCCATGTCTACAACTACAAATGGACCTTCTGTCAATACTGCAAATGGCTCCCTCTTGCACGCAACACACAAGGGTTCTATATCCCAGTCATCTCTTAATCTTCCAGATACTTACTACATTCCCAATTTACACTTCAATCTTATTTCTGTTGGTCAACTTGTTGATTTGGGCTTTGACGTCACCTTTTCTATTTCTGGTTGTCGTGTACAGGATCCTCGGACGGGACAAATCATCGGGACTGGACGTAAGGTCGGAAGGTTGTTTGAACTCGAAAGTCTTCATATTCCTCCTGTACCAAATCTCTGTGCTGCTTCTTCTCCCTCTACCCTTCACTTATGGCATCAACGTCTTGCCCACACCTCCTTAGGAAAACTGCGTCCTCTTGTGTCTCAAGGTGTTTTAGGTCAGGTTCCAAATGAATCTTTTGATTGCATTTCTTGCCAAACTGCCAAACAACCTGCTTTATCTTTTCACAATAATTCATCTCTTGCTTGCTCTCCTTTTGATATCATTCACTCTGATGTTTGGGGCCCCGCTCCCACTGCCTCTATGGGCGGAGCTCGATACTTTGTCGTTTTCATTGATGATTATTCCCGTTTTACTTGGGTTTATTTGATGACTAATCGCCATGAGTTACCTCAGATCTATATCAACTTTGCTACTATGATTAAAACTCAGTTTTCCAAGGTCATTAAGGTTTTCCGACGTGATAATGCTATGGAATACCGTGATTCCAAACTCTTAGCCTTTCTTGCAGAACAGGGTACTCTGTCTGAGTTTTCTTGTCCTGGTACGTCTCAACAAAATGGTAGAGCTGAACGCAAACACCGTCACATTCTTGACTCCGTCCGTGCAATGCTCCTTTCTTCTTCGTGTCCTGAGCGTACTTGGGGTGAAGCTGTTCTTACTGCTGTTCATGTTATCAATAGACTCCCTTCTTCTGTTCTTGGTAATGTTACTCCCTTTGAGCGTCTTTATCATACCCCCCCAGATTATAGTTCTCTTCGAGTTTTTGGTTGTGTATGTTTTGTTCTTCTTCAGCCTCATGAACATAGTAAACTTGAACCTCGGGCTCGTATGTGTTGTTTTCTTGGTTATGGCACTGAACACAAGGGTTATCGTTGTTGGGATCCTCTCTCTAAACGTATTCGTATATCTCGTCATGTTGTCTTCTGGGAGCACCACATGTTTTCTCGGTTCTCATCCTTTGAGTCGATTCCTACTACTCAGTCACCTTTGTTCACTAACCCCAATGTTGATCTTTTTCCTAGTGATGATTCTACAGGTTCTATCTCGAGTGACCCTCCACAGCCTCCTGTTCCTCCGCCTTCTCCATCTCCCGATGATTCCAGACCGGACGATGATCCTGCTCCTACCGTCATGCCTCCTCCTCCCGCTCGTTCTTCTAGGGTAAGGAATCCACCTCCTCATCTTCTTGATTACCATTGCTTTTCTACTATTCTTCATCAACATGAACCTAAGACATTCAGAGAAGCCTCATCAAACCCAAATTGGCAACAAGCAATGCAAGAAGAATTACAGGCACTTGAAAAGGCACACACCTGGGATCTGGTTGATCCTCCTTCTGATCAGGAAGTTGTGGGCAGTAGATGGGTCTACAAGATCAAGACTCGCTCTGATGGCTCTATTGACCGTTATAAGGCCCGTTTGGTTGCTCAAGGTTGTACGCAAGAGTATGGTATTGATTATGAAGAGACTTTTGCCCCTGTCGCTCGTCTTACGTCTGTTAGAGCTCTTCTTGCCATCGCCGCGGCTAAAAAATGGACTCTCAGTCAGATGGATGTGAAGAATGCATTTCTTAATGGGGATTTGAAAAAGACAGTCTATATGAAACCACCTCCGGGATATCCTTGTCCTTCTAATAAGGTTTGTCTCCTTCGCAAGGCACTTTATGGACTTAAGCAAGCTCCTCGTGAATGGTTTGACAAGTTCAGCACTACCATATGCAGTCTTGGTTTTACTTCTAGCCCTCATGAGAATGCGCTCTTCATTCGTAAAAGCGAACGTGGAGTTGTTCTTCTACTTCTATATGTTGATGACATGATAATTACTGGGGATGATGTTGATGGTATCTCTGATCTCAAGGCCTCACTTCACCGTACCTTTGAGATGAAAGATCTTGGTTCTCTCAGCTATTTTCTTGGTCTCGAGGTCATCTCCACCGATGATGGCATCTATCTCTCTCAGGCTAAGTATGCCTCAGATCTTCTTGCTCGCGCTGGGATTACAGATAGTCGCACTGAGTCTACTCCCCTTGAGCCTAATGTTCGATTTACCCCTATGGATGGCACTGTTTTGGATAATCCGACACTTTATCGCCAGTTAGTTGGAGGTCTCGTCTACTTGACTGTCACCCGACCAGACATTGCCTATCCGGTTCATGTCCTCAGCCAGTTCTTGTCAGCTCCTCGTACTACTCACTATGCGGCAGTTCTTCGCATTCTTCGGTATGTCAAAGGCACTCTATTTCATGGCCTTCATTTTTCTGCCCATTCCTCTTTGACCCTTCAGGCATACTCTGATGCTGATTGGGCTGGTGATCCCACTGATCGTCGTTCTACTACTGGTTACTGTTTGTTTCTTGGCGACGCTCTCATCTCTTGGCGTGCTAAGAAGCAAACATTCACTGCTCGCTCAAGCACAGAAGCTGAGTACCGTGCCCTCGCTGACACCACTGCTGAGGTTATCTCGGTTCGTTGGCTTCTCGAAGATCTGGGTGCTCCTCAGTCGTCTCCTACTGATGTTTTTTGTGATAACCGCAGTGCTATTCAGATTGCCCATAATGATGTGTTTCATGAACGCACCAAACACATTGAGATTGATTGTCACTTTGTTCGACAACGTATCCTTATTGATGCTGTTCGTCTCATTGCCGTTGGGACACTGGATCAGACTGCTGATATCTTCACGAAAGCTCATCACCCGACTCGCTTTCGGACTTTGCTATCCAAACTCAAGTTGGTATCCTTAGCTCCCACTTGAGTTTGAGGGGGGATGTTAGAGAATCAATATAAATCAATTAGCATCGTCTATATTTATATAGCATATCTGTACATTAATTGTAGGATTCTATGTCTTTATTACTTTGATTCACTTAGCACCTATAAATACCCCTTGTATATTGTACCTCAACACGACAATTCAATAATACACTTTTCATATTATTCTCTCAGTCTCTTGTTTCTAACAATTGCAATAATGTATACCGTGATGGGGTTAATTATTTACTTCATTTTTCTTTGGTCATGTTCACAAAAAATTGTGAATATATGATCCACTTAATTATTATTATGTATACAATTTTCATTTATATAAGCTTGTTTGATGAATTAATGAAATTGACTCCTCTTAATTAAACACTATAGTGTTTAACTTACTATTGTGGATGAGATCGATAGCACATATAAATATTATTTTATATATATATTGCATAGTTTTATTGTTAAAAAATATATATCATTATAACAAAGTGATAAAAGCTATAAATGATTACAGTTTTATATTTGATAAAAGAGTATATCTTTTGTTAGATTAAATGATATTACACTTGATATTTCTCTATTTAAAAAATATATTAATTTTTGTGAGATTTAAATTATCTATATTCACCTCCCTTACAAATATAAGGGTGAATTTAAATTTCAAGAAAATTCATACGATTTACCTTTTGGTTGGAAATTGTAATCCTAGGCTTAGTTTATGTGTAGTCAGGTTGTAGTTGTTTCCTTGATGTTGGTAAGCAAGATAATTTTAATTAACTAATGTTTCTCTAATGAAACAACTATCTTCGGTGTAAACAAGGTAACCACTTTTCATCAAAAGTAGCATCGAAATGTTATTTTATAATCTTTCCTTCTCATAATTATTTTGTTTACTTTATAGAGTCGAAACTTTATATATGATACAGGAGCCCCTGTTCGCTTATTATTTTTCTTATGTTGGAGGAAGTTGTGTATCACAAAACTATGTGAGGAGAGATGTGATCTATGAAGCATGAACACTTCGCTGAGTTGCTGTATCTGTGTGTCGAACATATTTTGGACATGACATTTATCGACACTCGTCTGACACGCGTGTTTGCTGTGTTCTTAATAAAAAATAAAAAGTTCTTCTCCAGACATGCCTAAACACACCTAAATACCATCACGTGTCAGCGTGTCCAGTCTTATTCTTAACATATATTGTTAAAATAAATTTAGATATAGTATATATTATTATTTATTAAAATAAAAAATATTTTAAATACTAGATATAATTAAAATAAAATATTAAAAATAATTAAAAATTTAATTTATATTTTAATATCAATAAAATATCAAAATATCATTACGATTTATCTAAAAAATACTTTATATTTTATATGTATACGTGTCTTCGTGTCATGTATGATTTTAAAATTCGCGTGTCGGCGTGTCCTGTGTCGTGTCGTGAGTCCGTGTCCGTGTCAGTGTTCGTGTATCATAGATGTGATTTATATTGTTTTGAATGTAAAAAATGGTATTTCTGATTTTTTTTATATCGTTTACTTTTGTTAACAAACAATTATAAATTCTATGGTTTGATTTGTATTTTTAAAAATTTAAAAAATTTTAACATTAAAATCGAAACATCTGATTTGTATTTTATAAAAATAAATTTTTTTTATTAAAATTAGATCCTCTAATTTTTGTTTCTAAAAATAAAAAAATTTAAAAATACAAATTAAATCCATCGATTTATAATTTGTTTTTCTCTTCAAATAAATCCGACTATTCGATTTAGTTAATATCAATTTAAAAAAATAATTATATATAAAAAAAATCCAAACTTCTAATAACATAATGCACATATTTAATCAATACAAAAAAAAAAAAAACTAGCCATCTCTATTCTAAATTTGTCTTTTGCAATTTGCAGAAGAATAGCTGGTTTAATTTTGGCAGATAAAGTTTTCAAAGGTAAAGTTTTTTTATTAAAACAATAACAATAATATCTTGATGCGCATATGTATAAGGTATACAACCTTTTGTCATGCAATAATAGCTAGCTAGTATATTATTAATGTGAATATAATTGCTTCTATATTAAGTATCATGTAAGTACGCACGTGCTGACGAAAACCAACCCTACAAAAGAAATTTACTGACCTAGAGCTTGGAAATTAACTATATAATGATTAAACCTTGTTTTTATTGTTTCACTGTCCATATATATTTACGTTGTAATCAAGAGCATTTATAAACATATATGCATACACAAAAATAGTACTATTAGACTAGTCTCACATACGTCACGTTACATTTTATCTTCTAGTAGATACATTATTTTTCCATACATATTATACATTAATTATTTAATTTAAATCAATTTAATAGCAACAAAGCCATTTTTCCCCCCAAATTCCGTCCTAATTTCTTCTCCCTACCCACTATTCCTACGTTGAAAATGCAAATTAAATGCACGAAATACTGCCAAACTTTCTCTTAAATGCTACGATAATATTGACTTTGAAGGAAATCGAATCTTCTATAGGGGAAACTCATAACAAATCATATCACAATTTCATACGTTACATAAACAACTAATATGTACAACTATTAATTTGTACAATTATTATAAAAGTAGAGTATGTTGGAGCTTTGTATTTACCTATTTAGCGTATTTTTAAAATTATTTCAAAATATTCATATTTGTAATAATAATTTGCAAATTTGTCTCAAATTGCACAGAGCATGAAAATGAGGTAAAGATCGCATAAGCAGAATTTTAGAATTTTCAGAAAATAAATTCTTTTAGAAAAATAAATCTTAAATTCTTTTATGATATAAACTTCTCTTATATACTACTTTACAATATGTTTAAATTATGAGAAAATTTCACTCTCCTCTATTGAGAGATACTAAAATGACATTTTTCTTCCCTTTATTTATAAAATATACATTCCTCTTTTTTATAACTTTTAAAAAAAATCTTATCTTTAATCCATTTTAAATTTTTTGTATTAACTAATGTTAACTTTATCTATTTTTTAAGAAAAAATAAATTATTTTTTACAAAAATACCCTTTAACAAAAAATTTTTTTTTTCAGTAAATTTTGCTTACCAAAATACTCTTTAATAAATTATTTTTTATTAATTAAATTGTATTTTTATGAAAATATTTTTAAAAAAATTTAATAATTAAATTATTTTTTTCTAAGATATCCTTCAATACTTTTTTTAATTATTAAATTATGATTTTACCAAAATCTGCGTTAACAATTATTTTTATATTTTACTATTAATTTTATGATATTAATATATATTATTTTGATATTAAATAAAAAATCTTGGTAAAATTATTTTCGGATATCAATATATATTAATTGTTATACATATTTGTTACGATGGGTAACCGAAGATTAATGGGCTGAACGGTACTGGTTGGCCCAAACGGATGAATGAGGAGAATTCCAAGTGGATCCGCAACTCGGTGTCCTCCGTCCGACTTGCGCGTGCGAAAGAGTGGGGGGTGGTACCTGCAAAGACACTCCGATGCCTAAGTCAGCAAGAGTGTTAGCAGGTCTAGAGAGTATTGGGACTTAGAGATACCTGAGAAGTGTCAGTGTATTTATAGTGGTGAACCAATAACCACCGTTAGAGTAGTGCCACTTTTTTAGGGTGTTAACCGTCCCTTTATCTTAGGGAAGTTAAGATATGGCTTGTGGAAGTGGGTAGAGAGATTCTAGGGGCAGTTATTCATTCAAATGAGTGCTTATCTGCCAGCTAACCCTCGTTCCCGACTTCTTTAGAGCAAGTCGTGACGAGTACCGACTTCCTAAGACGAAGATTGGTACTGGGTGAGGCCAACCCCTTGGGGTTGGGCCTTTTTACTTGGATCCTGGGCCTTAGCGTTGGGTCAGGGTATGAACAGTGCCCCTACTCGAGCCCAATTTCTCTTTAAGATTTGGGTTCGAGTATACTATTCGGGATTGTAGCCGACTTATTAGAGGACCGTCGTGATGGTCCAAAACCGACGTGACTTTTCGTGACCTTTTGGTTCTGACAGTTACGTCTAATCAAGCGTCGTGTCCGTTAGGGATGTGCGTAGGGATTAATGGCCTTGGTAACGGTGCGTCTTTAATGACTACCCCGTTTTTACCATTGTGTCCCTAACGTACTTATAAATACTTTCCCTCTTTTTCATTGTTTCGTTTCTGCGATTTTTCAAATTTTCCCTTCATTCGTTCGTGCTGCATTCTTGTGTCTTCGAAGGCTTTCGTTTCCTCCAACCCTCATTTTCAGATAAAGGTTAGTTCTTTTTGGAACATGCTTTTCTATTTGCACGCCTTTATTTTGTAGATAGGTTGGTTTGTAGACTTTAGTTCCGCATTCCCTCCCTTTAGAGACCGTGTTTTTTATTTTTCTTTTCTTTTTCCCTTGTAGGTTTTTGTTATCTTTTTAAGAAAAAGAAATGGCTTCCGTATATGTCCTTTCTCAGTGGGTTGATGTCACGATTCTAGGGGAGGAACCCTCGGTCGATACTGATTTTATCACCCATCTTCGTACTCACCATAGAATTTGCACTTCTGAGGAGGACGAGCCGAAGTATGAGTTGGTAGTCCCGGGTCCTGAAGACCGGGTTTGCTTTGGGAGGGCCAATGAGGCGGCCCCTCATTTTTTCTTTATGTATGAGTGCATGATCACCCGTTTGAGTGTTTTTCTTCCTTTTTCAAACTTTGAGATGTCTGTTTTGCATCACTGTCGAGTTGCCCCTACCCAGCTTCACCCCAACTCTTGGGGTTTTTTGAAAATTTATCAATTTATTAGCCAAGCTTTGGAGTTCCCGACCTCTTTGAAGATTTTTTTCTATCTCTTTCATATGACCAAACCTTTCAGTGGGCTGAACAATAAGCAACAGTGGGTGTCTTTCCGAGCCATACAGGGTCGGAGAGTTTTTACCCTTTTTGACGAATCCTTCCATGACTTTAAAAATTATTTTTTCAAAGTTCAAGCTATAGAGGGTCACCACCCCTTTTTTCTGGATGATAATTCTTCTCCCCGATTTCCTTTATACTGGCTGGAGGCCTCCCCCTGCGAGAAATATGGTCTGGACGACCTGGACGAGGTATAAGCAGCCATTGTGGGGTTCCTCCGAGAAGTGTGGGGGAGGGCCCCATATTTGGACACTAAAAAGTTTCTCCAGGGGTCCCCGACCTTTGTCCAGGCGCAGCTAGGTAGCTTTTATTTGTTTGTTAGGTTACCGACTTGTCTGATTGGCCTTCCCGACTTGTCTTAATCTATTATATATTGTTTTTTCAGAGATGGCGAAGGCAAACGCTCAGGAGTCTTACCAGAGAGTTCAGGAGGCTAAAGCAAGGTCTCGCGCCAGGACTGGTGGCACCCGGGCGGTTATCTCTCCTCCTCCTCCTCTTCGAAACGTTGGGACTCCTTCCCAGCCCATTGTGATTTCTTCTTCTGCTTCCTCTCAGCCGCCCCCCTCTGCCCGACCTTCTCCTGAGCCAGAGAATAAGAAGCACAAGACCTTAGAGTCTGGCTCTTCTGGTGAGGTAAAGGCGGATGCTCTTGCATTCGTCCGAAAGAACATCTACCCCCATGCTCGTATAAGCATGGATGATGTGTCTGTTCGTCACCACCTTACCACTCTGGTTGAGGAGAGTCTCAAGGCGGCGGGAGTTTGTGGCAAACTCTTGGATATTTTTGAGAAGGCTCCTCTCAGCTCTTTAGGAATGACCTCGAGGGTCGAGGAGCTGGAAGGAAGACTTCGTATATATCAAGAGCATGAGAGGGAGTTGAAGGAGGAAGTCGCCAAACTGAAGGAGGAGAGAGATAATCTCCGAGAGAAGGGGAGGAAGTTGCAAGCCCAATGCAACATGGAGGTAGACTTGAGGAAGACAGCGCAGGGCAGCTATCAAAAATTATTTGAAGATCTTGTGGCTGTGAAGAATGATCTGCTGAATTTTCGGAAGGCCTATGCCGAGTTGGAGGACTCCATTGCTGATGGCGCCGAGGAAGCTTGGATGGTCTTTAAGGAGCAGGTCGGAGTCATTGCTCCTGACTTGGACCTTTCTCCTTTAGATCCTGATAAAGTTGTTATTGACGGTGCCATTGTGGATCCCCATGTCCCCGTAATTATTTCTGAGTCAGAATTGAAGACTCGGGGGCAGAGGATCATAGAGTCCCCTCCTCGCCCTAAAGACGCTCCGAGTTCTTCTAATGTTCCTCCAACTTCCTCTCCTATGGATGCCTCTCTTCCTGGTCCTGGTGGTGCTCCTTCTGACTCTGGTGGTGGTGATCCGTCTCTTCTTCCTTTGAAAAAATAATTTCGTTGGCTATATGGGGGCCCGGCCTGTGGGTCCCCCCTTTTTAAAACTCTTTATGTTTGTTTGTTGAACAATTTCTTTCTGGCCTTTTAAGGCCGTAAACAAAAAATACCCCTTTTTGATAAGGGTTTAAGTTAAAATAAGTACCCTTTTTTGGATAAGGGTTTTTAAGTTACTTTATGTGTGCATGCTTTTTGATAGTGACTTTTCGAACTCCCCTTGATCTTTTTCTAAAGGAAAAACCCTTTCTTTGGCTTGTCTGTCTTTCTGCACCTTTTTTGTTTTAAGGATTTTAAGGACAGTTTTCTGATATTTTCCTGGGTTTTTTGATCTCTTTTGTTTATTCCTCGCACTCAATTTTGTTTTATTGAGTTTTCATGACTTAGGTTATTTTTGCGATTCGTTTTCTATTTCTACTCGGTCTTTTCACTTCGACTTATGAGTCAGAATATTTCCGAGTTTCTTACGATCACCTTTTATAACCTCTTTACACCGACTTGTACCTCGTCGTTTTATCTTGACGACCATCTAGGTCGGTTCATGGAATTTTCACGTTTTGTCGAGCTTAAGTCGGCGCGTTTCGTAGAAAGAGAAAACAACAAAGGAATTTAAGAGATATTTGTAAAAAACCCTTTGGTTTTGGGAAAAAATCATGAAGTTGGGAAAAAGAGTACATCAGGGAGTAGAGTTCGCTTTTAGCTATAGTACCTTTTCATATTACAAGCATGCCACGACCTTGGTAACTCGGTGCCGTCCAGGTCGGTCACTTTATAATAGCCTTTTTCTAAGACCTCATTGATTTTGTATGGTCCCTTCCAATTTGCAGCGAGCTTTCCTTCCCCTGATTTGTTGACTCCAATGTCATTTCTGATCAAGACCAAGTCACTTAGGGTGAATGCTCTTCGAATGACTTTTTTGTTGTATCTTGTAGCCATCCTTTGCTTCAACGTTGCTTCTCTTATCTGGGCTTTTTCTCGGACTTCGGGGAGCAAGTCGAGCTCCTCTTTGTGTCCCTGTATATTTCCGATCTCGTCATGGAGAATCACTCTTGGGCTTTGCTCGTTGACTTCTATTGGGATCATGGCTTCTACCCCATAAACTAGTCGGAAGGGTGTTTCTCCAGTGGCGGATTGGGGGGTCGTCCTGTAGGCCCATAGCACTTGTGGGAGCTCTTCAGCCCAGGCTCCTTTTGCATCTTGTAGCCTTTTCTTTAGCCCTGCCAGTATGACTTTGTTGGCTGCCTCAGCTTGTCCATTGGCTTGCGGGTGTTCTACCGAGGTGAACTGGTGTTTGATTTTCATACTGGCTACTAGGCTTCTAAAGGTAGAGTCGGTGAACTGGGTTCCATTATCTGTAGTAATGGAATAGGGTATCCCATATCTTGTGATGATATTTTTGTAGAGGAACCTCCGACTTCTCTGTGCGGTGATGGTGGCCAATGGTTCTGCTTCTATCCATTTTGTGAAGTAATCTATCCCCACTATCAGGTATTTGACTTGTCCTGGCACCTGGGAAAAAGGACCTAACAAATCCATTCCCCATTTCGCAAAGGGCCATAGAGAAGTGATGCTGATGAGCTCCTCCGGGGGAGCCACGTGGAAATTTGCGTGCATCTGGCACGGTTGACACTTTTTCACAAATTCGGTCGCATATTTCTGCAAGATCGGCCAGTAGAATCCAGCTCGGATCACTTTCCTGGCTAATGACCTTGCTCCGAGATGATTTCCGCAGATCCCACTATGGACTTCTTCTAACACCTCGGTGGTTTTTGAGGTCGGTACGCACTTTAACAACGGTGTTGATATCCCCCTCCTGTAGAGAATATTTTTCACCAAGGTGTAGTATTGTGCTTCCCTACAGATTTTCTTAGCCTCTTTTTCCTCCTTGGGAAGGATGTCGAACTTCATGTATTCGACCAAGGGGTTCATCCATCCGAGGTTTAGTCCGACTACCTCAAGGACTTCTTGCTTGCCTTCTTCTTGTACCACGGAGGGTTCCTGGAGAGTTTCTTGGATCAGGCTTCTGTTATTCCCTCCTGGCTTGGTACTTGCTAACTTGGATAGGGCGTCTGATCTGCTATTTAGATCCCGAGTTATGTGTTTGACCTCGGTTTCTGTAAAGCGCCTGATGAGCGGATAATTTATACGCTTTTTGACATTGTTTTTAGTATGTTTTTAGTAGGATCTAGTTACTTTTAGGGATGTTTTCATTAGTTTTTATGTTAAATTCACATTTCTGGACTTTACTATGAGTTTGTATGTTTTTCTGTGATTTCAGGTATTTTCTGGCTAAAATTGAGGGACTTGAGCAAAAATCAGATTCAGAGGTTGAAGAAGGACTGCTGATGCTGTTGGATTCTGACCTCCCTGCACTCAAAGTGGATTTTCTGGAGCTACAGAACTCGAAATGGCGCGCTTCCAATTGCTTTGGAAAGTAGACATCCAGGGCTTTCCAGCAATATATAATAGTCTATACTTTGGCCAAGAATTGACGACGTAAACTGGCGTTCAACGCCAGCCTTCTGCCCAAATCTGGCGTCCAGCGCCAGAAAAGGATCCAAAACCAGAGTTGAACGCCCAAACTGGCACAGAAACTGGCGTTCAACTCCACAAATGGCCTCTGCACGTGCAACACTCAGGCTCAGCCCAAACACACACCAAGTGGGCCCCGGAAGTGGATTTATGCATCAATTACTTACTCATGTAAACCCTAGTAGCTAGTTTATTATAAATAGGACCTTTTACTATTGTATTAGGCATCTTTGGTCTCAGTTTTAATCCATTGTTCATCTTAGGAGACTATTGATCTCGTTTAGGGGGCTGGCCATCTCGGCCATGCCTGGACCTTTCACTTATGTATTTTCAACGGTAGAGTTTCTACACTCCATAGATTAAGGTGTGGAGCTCTGCTGTTCCTCAAAGATTAATGCAAGTACTACTGTTTTCTATTCAATTCATCTTATTTCGCTTCTAAGATATCCATTCGCACCCAAGAACGTGATGAAGGTGATGATTATGTGTGACGCTCATCACCATCTCCCCTATGAACACGTGCCTGACAAACACTTCCGTTCTACATGAAATAAGCTAGAATGAATATCTCTTAGATCTCCTAACCGGAATCTTCGTGGCGTAAGCTAGAATGATGGCGGCATTCAAGAGAATCCGGAAAGTCTAAACCTTGTCTGTGGTATTCCGAGTAGGATTCAATGACTGAATGACTGTGACGAGCTTCAAACTCGCGAGTGCTGGGCGTTAGTGACAGACGCAAAAGGAGGGTGAATCCTATTCCAGCATGATCGAGAACCGACAGATGATTGGCCGTGCTGTGACAGAGCATGTGAGCATATCTTTCACTGAGAGGAGGGGATGTAGCCACTGACAACGGTGATGCCCTTGCATAAAGCCAGCCATGAAAAGGAGTAAGACAGATTGGATGAAGATAGCAGGAAAGCAGAGGTTCAGAGGAACGAAAAGCATCTCTATTCGCTTATCTGAAATTCCTACCAATGATTTACATAAGTACCTCTATCCCTATTCTATTATTTATTATTCGAAAACACCATTATCCATTTATATCTACCTAACTGAGATTTGCAAGGTGACCATAGCTTGCTTCATACCAACAATCTCCGTGGGATTCGACCCTTACTCACGTAAGGTATTACTTGGACGACCCAGTGCACTTGCTGGTTAGTTGTATCGAAGTTGTGACCAATTATGAGTGTGTAATCACGATCACGCGCACCAAGTTGCTCACGTTGCCAGGGATTGTTCGAGCCTGGACATCACAATTTCGTGCATCAAGTTTTTGGCGCCGTTGCCGGGGATTGTTTGAGTTTGGACAACTGACGGTTCATCTTGTTGCTCAGATTAGGTAATTTTCTTTTCGTTTTGTTTTCTTTTCAAAAATTTTTCAAAAATATCTTCAAAGAAATTTTTCATCTGTTTTTGAAAAAAAAAATTTAAAAATGTTTTCAAAAATTTTATTCAAGATTTTTAAGAATGAATTCTAGTGTTTCATGGAGCATGTAAAGCCTGGCTGGCTGTAAAGCCATGTCTAAATTTATTTGGACTGAGGCTTGCAATTTGTTATAAAGAGCAATATACTCTGGTGTTAAATGCTGAAGCTTGGCTGGCCATTGGCCATGTCTAGTGTTTTGGACTGGAGCTTTCTTTGAAAGCTTGGCTGGCTAGTGAGCCATGTCTAATTCCTGGACTGAAGCTTTAGACTAAGAATGCAAGATTCCTGGAATTCATATTAAAAATTTTGGAATCCTTATTTTTCTTTTTCATATAATTTTCGAAAAAAAAATCCAAAAAAAATTAGAAAATCATAAAAATCAAAAATATTTTCTGTTTCTTGTTTGAGTCTTGAGTCACATTATAAGTTTGGTGTCACTTGCATATGCATCTTGCATTTTTCGAAAATATCATGCATTCATAGTGTTCTTCATGATCTTCAAGTTGTTCTTGGTAAGTCTTCTTGTATGATCTTGATGATTTTTTTTTGTTATGTGTCTTTTCATGTTTATCATATGCATTCTTGAATTCTTAGTGCGTAAGCATTAAAGAATTCTAAGTTTGGTGTCTTGCATGTTTTCTTTGCATTAAAAATTTTTCAAAAATATGTTCTTGATGTTCATCATGATCTTCATAGTGTTCTTGGTGTTCATCTTGACATTCATAGCATTCTTGCATGCATTCATTGTTTTGATCTTAAAATTTCATGCATTGCATAATTTTCATGTTTTCATAAAAAAAAATTCAAAAAATCAAAAAATATCTCTCCTCTTTTCTCTCATCAAATTCGAAAATTTGGATTGACTTTTTCAAAAATTTTTGAAAATCAAATTGTTTCTCATGAGTCAAATCAAATTTTCAATTTGAAAATCTTATCTTTTTCAAAATCTTTTTCAAAAATCAAATCTTTTTCAAAATTATTAGTTATTTTCGAAAATTCCAAAAATATTTTTCAAAAATCTTTTTCTTATTTTTATACCAAATTTTCGAAAATAACATAAACAATTAATGTTTGGATTCAAAAAATTTGAAGTTTGTTACTTGCTTGTTAAGAAAGATTCAAACTTTAAGTTCTAGAATCATATCTTGTGATTTCTTATGAATCAAGTCATTAATTGTGATTTTAAAAATCAAATCTTTTTCAAAACTAATTCCTATCATATCTTTTCAAAAACATCTTCTTATCTTATCTTTTTCAAAAATATCTTTTCAAAATATCTTTTCTAACTTCCTAACTTCTCATCTTTTTAAAATTTGTTCCAACTAACTAACTAACTTTTTGTTTGTTTCTTAACTTTTTCAAAACTACCTAACTAACTCTCTCTCTCTCTCATTTTTCGAAAATATCCTCCCCCTTTTTTCAAAATTTCTTTTAATTTAGTAATTAATTTAATTTTCAAATTTTTAAATCTTAATTTTCGAAAATCACTAACATTTTTTCAAAAACTATTTTCAAAAATCACTAACTCCTTTTCAAAAATAATTTTCGAAAATTCTCTCCTTCTCTCTCATCTTATTCTATTTATTTATTCATTCATATCCTAACATCTCATCTCACATCTCTTCCAACCTCACAGTTGTGTTTCTTCCATTATATTACATTCTTTGTCCCCCCCTCTTCTTCCACTCACACAGGGATCCCCATACTGTGGTATAAAGGATCTCTATTATTATTATTACTTTTCTGTGCCTTCTTCTTTGTCATATGAGCAGGAGCAAGGATAAGAACATTCTTGTGGAAGCAGATCCAGAACCTGAAAGGACTCTAAAAAGAAAATTAAGAGAATCTAAATTACAACAATCCAGAGATAACCTTTCAGAAATTTTTGAACAGGCAGAGGAGATGGCAACCGAAAATAATAATAATGTAAGGAAAATGCTTGGTGACTTTACTGCACCTAATTCCAATTTACATGGAAGAAGCATCTCAATTCCTGCCATTGGAGCAAACAACTTTGAGCTGAAACCTCAATTAGTTTCTCTGATGCAGCAAAACTGCAAGTTTCATGGACTTCCATCTGAAGATCCTTTTCAGTTCTTAACTGAATTCTTGTAGATATGTGATACTGTTAAGACTAATGGAGTAGATCCTGAAGTCTACAGGCTCATGCTTTTCCCTTTTGCTGTAAGAGACAGAGCTAGATTATGGTTGGATTCTCAACCCAAAGACAGCCTGAACTCTTGGGATAAGCTGGTCACGGCTTTCTTAGCCAAGTACTTTCCTCCTCAAAAGCTGAGCAAGCTTAGAGCTGATGTTCAAACCTTCAGACAGAAAGAAGGTGAATCCCTCTATGAAGCTTGGGAAAGATACAAACAGTTGACCAAAAAGTGCCCTTCTGACATGCTTTCAGAATGGACCATCCTGGATATATTCTATGATGGTTTATCTGAGCTATCAAAGATGTCACTGGACACTTCTGCAGGTGGATCCATTCACCTAAAGAAAACGCCTGCAGAAGCTCAAGAACTCATTGACATGGTTGCTAATAACCAGTTCATGTACACTTCTGAAAGGAATCCTGTGAGTAATGGGACGCCTATGAAGAAAGGAGTTCTTGAGGTTGATACTCTGAATGCCATATTGGCTCAGAATAAACTATTGACTCAGCAAGTCAATATGATTTCTCAGAGTCTGCATGGAATGCAAGCTGCATCCAACAGTACTCAAGAGGCATCTTCTGAAGAAGAAGCTTATGATCATGAGAACCCTGCAATAGCAGAGGTAAATTACTTAGGTGAACCTTATGGAAACACCTATAACTCAACATGGAGAAATCATCCAAATTTCTCATGAAAGGATCAAAAGCCCCAACAAGGCTTTAATAATGGTGGAAGAAACAGGTTTAGCAATAGCAAGCCTTTTCCATCATCCACTCAGCAACAGACAGAGAACTCTGAACAAAATGCTTCTAATTTAGCAAATCTAGTCTCTGATCTATCTAAGGCCACTGTAAGTTTCATGAATGAAACTAGGTCTTCCATTAGAAATTTGGAAGCACAAGTGGGCCAGCTGAGTAAAAGAATCACTGAAATCCCTCCTAGTACTCTCCCAAGTAATACAGAAGAGAACCCAAAAGGAGAGTGCAAGGCCATTGACATAAGTGCCATGGCCGAACCTGTGAGGAGAGGAGAGGACGTGAATCCCAAGGAGGAAGACCTCCTGGGACGTCCAGTGACCAATAAGGAGCTTCCCTCTGAGGAACCAAAGGACTCTGAGGCTCATCTAGAGACCATAGAGATTCCATTGAACATCCTTATACCCTTCATGAGCTCTGATGAGTATTCCTCTTCTGAAGAGAATGAGGATGTTACTGAAGAGCAAACTGCCAAGTTTCTTGGTGCAATCATGAAGCTGAATGCCAAATTATTTGGCATTGATACTTGGGAAGTTGAACCTCCCTTGTTCATCAATGAACTAAGTGATCTAGATCAACTGACATTGCCTCAGAAGAGACAGGATCCTGGAAAGTTCATAATCCCTTGTACCATAGGCACCATGATCTTTAAGGCTCTGTGTGACCTTGGTTCAGGGATAAACCTCATGCCCCTCTCTGTAATAGAGAAACTGGGAATCTATGGGGTGCAAGCTGCTAAAATCTCACTGGAGATGGCAGACAGCTCAAGAAAACAGGCTTATGGACAAGTAGAAGATGTATTAGTAAAGGTTGAGGGCCTTTACATCCCTGCTGATTTCATAGTCCTGGATACTAGAAAGGAAGAGGATGAATCCATCATCCTAGGAAGACCTTTCCTGGCCACAGCAAGAGCTGTGATTGATGTTGACAGAGGTGAAATAGTCCTTCAATGGAATGAAAACTCCCTTGTGTTTAAAACTCAAGGATCCCCCTCTGCAACCATGGAGAGGAAGCAGGAAAAGCTTCTCTCCAAGCAGAGTCAACCCGAGCCCCCACAGTCAAACTCTAAGTTTGGTGTTGGAGAGTCTCAACAAAGCTCTGCACATCTGTGAGGCTCCATGAGAGCCCACTGTCAAGCTATTGACATTAAAGAAGCGCTTGTTGGGAGGCAACCCAATGTTTATCTAATTCTTATTTTTCATGTTTTCTTAGGTTCATGATCATGTGGAGTCACAAAATAAATATAAAAATTGAAAACGGAATAAAAAACAGCAGAAGAAAAATCACACCCTGGAGGAGCATCTGTCTGGCGTTCAGCGCCAGAACAGAGCATGGTTCTGGCGCTGAACGCCCAAAATGGGCAGCTTCTGGGCGCTGAACGCCAGAACAGGCATGGTTCTGGCGTTCAACGCCAGAAATGGCACACAAATGGGCGTTGAACGCCCAAAATGGCCACCAACCTGGCGCTGAACGCCCAGAGTTGGGTACAAAGGCATTTTTACATGCCTAATGGGTGCAGGGATGTAATTCCTTAAACACCTCAGGATCTGTGGACCCCACAGGATCCACTCAGGATCTGTGGACCCCACAGGATCCACTCATACCTCCACTCACTTCTTCTCACCACTCTCTTTCACACAACCCCATAAACACTCTTCCCCAAAAACCCTTCACCAATCACCTCAATCTCTCTTCCCCATCACCTCTTCACCACTCACATCCATCCACTCTTCCCCATAAACCTACCTCATAAACCCCACCTACCTTCAAAATTCAAAACCAATTTCCCACCCAAACCCACCCATATGGCCGAACCTTAACCCACCCTCCCTTCCCTATATAAAGACCTCCATTCTTCATCAAATTCACACAACACACCCCTTTACACTCCTCTTGGCCGAAACCACATCTCCCTCTCCCCCTCTATATTTCTTCTTCTTCTTCTTCTTCTATTCTTTTGTTTATTGCTCGAGGGCGAGCAATATTCTAAGTTTGGTGTGGTAAAAGCATAGCTTTTTTGTTTTTCCATTACCATTGATGGCACCAAAGACCGGAGAATCCTCTAGAAGAGGGAAAGGGAAGATAAAAGCTTCCACCTCCGAGTCATGGGAGATGGAAAGGTTCATCTCCAAAGCCCATCAAGACCACTTCTATGATGTTGTGGCCAAGAAGAAGGTGATCCCTGAGGTCCCTTTTAAACTCAAAAGAAATGAGTATCCGGAGATCCGACATGAAATTCAAAGAAGAGGTTGGGAAGTTCTAACAAATCCCATCCAACAAGTCGGCATCCTAATGGTTCAAGAGTTCTATGCCAATGCATGGATCACCAAGAACCATGATCAAAGTAAGAACCCGGATCTAAAGAACTATGTTACAATGGTTCGGGGGAAATACTTAGATTTTAGTCCGGAAAATGTGAGGTTGGCGTTCAACTTGCCATACATGGAAGAGAACGCACGCCCCTACACAAGGAGAGTCAACTTTGATCAAAGGTTGGACCAAGTCCTTATGGACATATGTGTAGAAGGAGCTCAATGGAAGATTGACTCCAAAGGCAAGCCGGTTCAACTAAGAAGATTGGACCTCAAGCCTGTGGCTAGAGGATGGTTGGAGTTTATTCAATGCTCAATCATTCCTACTAGCAACCGGTCTGAAGTTACTATAGACCGGGCCATCATGATCCATAGCATCATGATTGGAGAAGAGGTGGAAGTTCATGAGATCATACCTCAAGAACTCTACAAGGTGGCTGACAAGTCCTCCACCATGGCAAGGTTAGCCTTTCCTCACCTCATTTGCCACCTATGCAATTCGGCTGGGATTGACATAGAGGGAGATATCCTCATCAAAGAGGACAAGCCCATCTCTAAGAAAAAGATGGAGCAAGCAAGAGAGCCCAGTCATGGAGCTCAAGAGGCGCAAGAAGCTCATTTCCATGAGATTCCGGAAATGCCTCAAATGCACTTTCCTCCACAAAATTATTGGGAGCAAATCAACACCTCCCTAGGAGAATTGAGTTCCAATATGGGACAACTAAGGGTGGAACATCAAGAGCACTCCATCATGCTTCATGAAATAAGAGAAGATCAAAAAGCAATGAGGGAGGAGCAACAAAGACAAGGAAGAGACATAGAAGAGCTTAAGGACATCATTGGTTCCTCAAGAAGGAAACGCCACCATCACTAAGGTAGATTCATTCCTTGTTCTTGTTTCTTCTGTTTTTCGTTTCTATGTTATGTGCTTATCTGTGTTTGTGTCTTCATTACATGATCATTAGTAGTTAGTAACTTTGTCTTAAAGATATGAATGTCCTATGAATCCATCACCTCTCTTAAATGAAAAATGTTTTAAATCAAAAGAACAAGAAGTACATGAGTGTCGAATTTATCCTTGAACTTAGCTTAATTATATTGATGTGGTGACAATGCTTCTTGTTTTCTGAATGAATGCTTGAACAGTGCATATGTCTTTTGAAGTTGTTGTTTAAGAATGTTAAATATGTTGGCTCTTGAAAGAATGATGACTAGGAGACATGTTATTTGATAATCTGAAAAATCATAAAAATGATTCTTGAAGCAAGAAAAAGCAGCAAAGAACAAAGCTTGCAGAAAAAAAAAAAAAAAGAAGAAGAAAAAAATAGGCGAAAAAAAAATAGAAAAAAATAGAAAGAAAAAGCAAAAGCAAAAAGCCAATAACCCTTAAAACCAAAAGGCAAGGGCAATAAAAAGGATCCCAAGGCTTTGGGCATCAGTGGATAGGAGGGCCTAAAAGAATAAAATCCTGGTCTAAGCGGCTAAACCAAGCTGTCCCTAACCATGTGCTTGTGGCGTGTAGGTGTCAAGTGAAAACTTGAGACTGAGCGGTTAAAGTCAAGGTCCAAAGCAAAAACAAAGAGTGTGCTTAAGAACCCTGGACACCTCTAATTGGGGACTTTAGCAAAGCTGAGTCACAATTTGAAAAGGTTCACCCAATTATGTGTCTGTGGCATTTATGTATCCGGTGGTAATACTGGAAAACAAAGTGCTTAGGGCCACGGCCAAGACTCATAAAGAAGCTGTGTTCAAGAATCATCATACTGAACTAGGAGAGTCAATAACACTATTCGAAATCTGAAGTTCCTATAGATGCCAATCATTCTGAACCTCAATGGATAAAGTGAGATGCCAAAACTATTCAAGAGGCAAAAAGCTATAAGTCCCGCTCATATGATTGAAGCTCTGTTTCATTGATAGTTTGGAATTTATAGTATATTCTCTTCTTTTTATCCTATTTGATTTTCAGTTGCTTGGGGACAAGCAACAATTTAAGTTTGGTGTTGTGATGAGCGGATAATTTATACGCTTTTTGACATTGTTTTTAGTATGTTTTTAGTAGGATCTAGTTACTTTTAGGGATGTTTTCATTAGTTTTTATGTTAAATTCACATTTCTAGACTTTACTATGAGTTTGTGTGTTTTTCTGTGATTTCAGGTATTTTCTGGCTGAAATTGAGGGACTTGAGCAAAAATCAGATTCAGAGGTTGAAGAAGGACTGCTGATGCTGTTGGATTCTGACCTCCCTGCACTCAAAGTGGATTTTCTGGAGCTACAGAACTCGAAATGGCGCGCTTCCAATTGCTTTGGAAATTAGACATCCAGGGCTTTCCAGAAATATATAATAGTCCATACTTTGGCCAAGAATTGATGACGTAAAGTGGCGTTCAACGCCAGCCTTCTGCCCAAATCTGGCGTCCAGCGCCAGAAAAGGATCCAAAACCAGAGTTGAACGCCCAAACTGGCACAGAAACTGGCGTTCAACTCCACAAATGACCTCTGCACGTGCAACACTCAGGATCAGCCCAAACACACACCAAGTGGGCCCCGGAAGTGGATTTATGCATCAGTTACTTACTCATGTAAACCCTAGTAGCTAGTTTATTATAAATAGGACCTTTTACTATTGTATTAGGCATCTTTGGTCTCAGTTTTAATCCATTGTTCATCTTAGGAGACTATTGATCTCGTTTAGGGGGCTGGCCATCTCAGCCATGCCTGGACCTTTCACTTATGTATTTTCAACGGTAGAGTTTCTACACTCCATAGATTAAGGTGTGGAGCTCTGCTGTTCCTCAAAGATTAATGCAAGTACTACTGTTTTCTATTCAATTCATCTTATTTCGCTTCTAAGATATCCATTCGCACCCAAGAACGTGATGAAGGTGATGATTATGTGTGACGCTCATCACCATCTCCCCTATGAACACGTGCCTGACAAACACTTCCGTTCTACATGAAATAAGCTAGAATGAATATCTCTTAGATCTCCTAACCGGAATCTTCGTGGCATAAGCTAGAATGATGGCGGCATTCAAGAGAATCCGGAAAGTCTAAACCTTGTCTGTGGTATTCCGAGTAGGATTCAATGACTGAATGACTGTGACGAGCTTCAAACTCGCGAGTGCTGGGCGTTAGTGACAGACGCAAAAGGAGGGTGAATCCTATTCCAGCATGATCGAGAACCGACAGATGATTGGCCGTGCTGTGACAGAGCATGTGAGCATATCTTTCATTGAGAGGAGGGGATGTAGCCACTGACAACGGTGATGCCCTTGCATAAAGCCAGCCATGGAAAGGAGTAAGACAGATTGGATGAAGATAGCATGAAAGCAGAGGTTCAGAGGAACGAAAAGCATCTCTATTCGCTTATCTGAAATTCCTACCAATGATTTACATAAGTACCTCTATCCCTATTCTATTATTTATTATTCGAAAACACCATTATCCATTTATATCTACCTAACTGAGATTTGCAAGGTGACCATAGCTTGCTTCATACCAACAATCTCCGTGGGATTCGACCCTTACTCACGTAAGGTATTACTTGGACGACCCAGTGCACTTGCTGGTTAGTTGTATCGAAGTTGTGACCAATTATGAGTGTGTAATCACGATCACGCGCACCAAGTTGCTCACGTTGCCAGGGATTGTTCGAGCCTGGACATCACAATTTCGTGCATCAGCGCCCAAGGTGTTCCAGAGTTTTTTCCAAGTACTTTTTCATATTTGGGTTCTTTGCCTGATACTCTCCACTTATCTGGGAGGTCACCACTTGTGAGTCGCTGTATATCATCACCTTTGTAGCACCGATTTCTTCCGCCAGCTTCAATCCAGCAATCAAGGCTTCATACTCTGCCTGATTATTTGAAGCCGGGAATTCAAATTTGAGGGAGACCTCTATCTGGGTTCCTCTTTCATCCACCAGTATTATGCCTGCACCGCTTCCTATTTTGTTTGAGGATCCATCTACATAGAGTTCCCATGTAGTTGGTTTCTCCTCTTGGTCTCCTACATATTCTGCAATAAAGTCGGCGAGGCACTGGGCTTTAATCGCCATCCGAGTTTCATACTTCAAGTCGAACTCGGAGAGCTCTATTGCCCATTGAACCATTCTCCCTGCAACATCCGTCTTTTGGAGGATTTGCTTCATGGGTTGGTTCGTGCGGACTTTTATTGTGTGAGCTTGAAAGTAAGGCCGTAGTCTTCGTGAGGCTACTACTAAGGAGTAGGCAAACTTCTCTAGTTTGTGGTACCTTAGCTCAGGGCCTTGTAGAACTTTACTGATGAAATACACTGGATGCTGACCGGCCTCGTCTTCTCTTATCAGGGCCGATGAGACAGCCTTGTCTGCTACAGATAGGTATAGGACGAGGTCTTCTCCAGCTACAGGTCGAGTTAGAATAGGAGGTTGGCTCAAGAATCTTTTGAACTCCTAGAACGCCTCCTCGCATTCAGGAGTCCATTCGAACTGACATCCCTTTCTCAATAAGGAGAACAGCGGAAGGGATTTTAGTGCTGATCCTGCCAAAAATCTGGAGAGGGCTGCAAGTCGGCCATTCAGTTGTTGGACCTCTCTTAAACAAGTCGGGCTTTTCATCTCCAGGATAGCTCTACACTTATCGGGATTTGCTTCGATCCCTCTTTGTGTCAGCATAAACCCTAGAAATTTTCCTGCCTCTACCGCAAAGGCACACTTTGCGGGATTTAGTCTCATCCCGTGTAACCTTATGGTGTCGAAGACTCGTGAGAGATCTGACAAGAGGTCGACTTCTTTTTCGGTTTTCACCAACATGTCGTCGACGTATACTTCCATTAGGCTTCCCAGGTGAGAGGCGAACACCTTATTCATCAACCTCTGGTATGTGGCCCCTGCATTTTTCAATCCAAATGGCATGACCACGTAGCAGAAATTAGCTCTGGGTGTGATGAATGATGTCTTCTCCTGGTCTGGCACATACATCGGGATTTGGTTATACCCCGAGTAGGCGTCCATGAATGATAAGTATTGATACCCCGAGCTGGAGTCTACTAGGGTATCAATGCTTGCAGTGGATAAGGGTCCTTGGGACAGGCCTTATTTAAGTCGGTATAGTCGACACACATTCTCCAGTTGCCATTTTATTTTTTGACTAGCACTACATTGGCTAGCCATGTTGGGTACTTGACTTCTCTGATGAAGCCGGATTCTAGGAGTGCCCGTACTTGCTCTTCTACTACCAGGGCTCGTTCCGGGCCGAGCTTGCGTCTTCTTTGTTGTACAGGTCGGGACCCCGAGTAGACCGAAAGCCTGTGGGATATGAGCTCGGGGTCTATTCCGGGCATGTTGGAGGCCTTCCAGGCGAAGAGATCGGAGTTATCTCTTAGGAGCTTAGTCAACCCTTGTTTTAGGGTTTCCCCTAGGTTAGCTCCTATGTGAGTGACTTTCCCTTCTTCTTCGCCGACCTGTATCTCTTTGGTTTTTCCTCTTGGCTGTGGTCGTAGCTCTTCCCTAACCCTTGCACCTCCGAGCTCTATTGTGTGGACTTCTCGGCCCTTTTCCCTCAGGTTTAGGCTTTCATTGTAGCATTTCCTTGCCAATTTCTGGTCCCCCCTTACCGTTGCTATCCCCGCTGAGGTCGAGAATTTCTTACAAAGGTGGAGAGTGGATACCACCGCTCCGAGTCGATTAAGGGTAGCTCTGCCGATTAAAGCATTATATGCTGACCCTACATCGATGACTATGAAGTCTATACTCAGAGTTTTTGATTTTTCCCCTTTTCCAAAAGTGGTGTGGAGGGGCAAAAATCTCAGTGGCTTTATTGGCGTGTCGCCTAATCCGTATAAGGTGTCGGGGTAAGCTCTCAACTCTTTCTCATCCAACCCTAGTTTATCAAAAGCGGGCTTAAAAAGGATGCCCGCTGAGCTTCCTTGGTCCACTAGGGTTCTATGGAGGTGGGCATTCGCCAGGATCATAGTTATTACCACTGGATCATCATGTCCAGGGATTATTCCTTGCCCATCTTCTTTCGTGAATGAAATGGTAGGGAGGTCGGATGACTCTCCTCTGACCTGGTAGACTCTCTTGAGATGCCTTTTGCGAGAGGATTTGGTGAGTCCCCCTCCCGCGAACCCTCTTGAGATCATGTGGATATGTCTCTCCGGAGTCTGCGGTGGTGGGTCTCTTCTATCCGTATCATCTCGCTTTCTCTTCCCATGACTATCCGACCTTTCTATGAGATATCTGTCGAGCCGACCTTCCCTAGCCAGCTTTTCTATCACATTTTTAAGGTCGTAGCAGTCGTTTGTGGAGTGACCATATATCTTATGGTACTCACAGTAGTCGCTGCGGCTCCCCCCCTTTTTTATTTTTAATGGGTCTGGGGGTGGCAGCCTTTCAGTATTACAAATCTCTCTGTATACATCCACTATGGAGACTTTTAGAGGAGTATAAGAGTGATATTTCCTTGGTCTATCGAGACCGAGTTCTTCCTTCTTCTTGGTTTCCCTCTCCCTCTCTTTTGTTGAGGGAGGGTGCCCGGGTCGCCAACTCAGGTCTCTCAGCTTAGCATTTTCCTCCATGTTGATGTACTTTTCAGCTCTTTCTTGCACATCGCTTAAAAAGATGGGGTGTCTTTTGGATATGGACTGTGAGAAGGGACCTTCTCTAAGCCCATTGACTAACCCCATTATGACTGCCTCTGTGGGTAGGTCTTGAATCTCTAAACATGCTTTGTTGAACTTTTCCATATAGGCTCGTAAGGATTCTCCGACCTCCTGCTTTATTCCCAGGAGGCTTGGTGCATGTTTTACTTTGTCTTTCTGGATAGAGAACCTCATCAAGAACTTCCTTGAGAGGTCTTCAAAACTGGTAACCGACCTTGGGGGGAGGCTGTCAAACCACTTCATCGCCGCTTTCGACAAGGTTGTCGGGAAAGCTTTGCATCGCGTAGCATCAGAAGCGTCAGCCAGATACATCCGACTTTTAAAATTGCTCAAATGATGCTTCGGATCAGTGGTTCCGTCGTAGAGGTCCATATCGGGGCTTCTAAAGTTTCTCGGAACTTTTGCCCTCATTATGTCCTCACTAAAAAGATCTTCCCTTCCTAGGGGCGACTCTTCTCTGCCGTCACGGGAGTTCTGACCTTTGAGGGAGGATTCTAACTTTAAGAGTTTTCTTTCTAACTCTTTTCGTCACTCCATCTCCTCTTTTAGGTTCTTTTCAGTTTCCTTTTGTCGCTCTCGTTCCTGTTCTAACTGTTCGAGGCGACTGTGGACTAATCCCATGAGCTCAGTTGCATGGGATGGTCCCTCTTTCTCTTATTCGCGCCCTTCTGAAGAATTCACCTTCGGATTTTTTATTCCGGAAGTGCCTTCCCTGTGTTGGTCATTGGCTTCCTGGTGAAGGGTCAAGTCTGCCTCATTATTTCCGGTGTTTAGATTCTCTTGTTCAGAATCTGTCTCTACATGACCCTCTTCAGGGGATCTATCTGCCAACACTGGTTGATCTCTCGGGTCCCCGGTAACGGCGCCAATGTTACGATGGGTAACCGGAGATTAATGGGCTGGACGGTGCTGGTTGGCCCAAACGTATGAATGAGGAGGATTCCAAGTGGATCCGCAACTCGGTGCCCTCCGTCCGACTTGCGCGTGCGAAAGAGTGGGGGGTGGTACCTGCAAAGACACTCCGATGCCTAAGTCAGCAAGAGTGTTAGCAGGTCTAGAGAGTATTGGGACTTAGAGATACCTGAGAAGTGTCAGTGTATTTATAGTGGTGAACCAATAACCACCGTTGGAGTAGTGCCACTTTTTTAGGGTGTTAACCGTCCCTTTATCTTAGGGAAGTTAAGATATGGCTTGTGGAAGTGGGTAGAGAGATTCTAGGGGCAGTTATTCATTCAAATGAGTGCTTATCTGCCAGCTAACCCTCGTTCCCGACTTCTTTAGAGCAAGTCGTGACGAGTACCGACTTCCTAAGACGAAGATTGATACTGGGTGAGGCCAACCCCTTGGGGTTGGGCCTTTTTACTTGGATCCTGGGCCTTAGCGTTGGGTCAGGGTATGAACAATATTAAAAGTGATAAGATTTTTTTATTTAATATTAAAATAATATATATTGATATTAGAAAAGTAATAGTAAAATATAAAAATACTTGTTAATAAAAATTTTGGTAAAATCACAATTTAATAATTAAAAAATTATTGAAGAGTATTTTAAAAAAATATTTTGATAAAAATATAATTTAATCAATAAAAAAATAATTTATTAAAGAGTATTTTGGTAAGCAAAATTTAATGACAAAAAAATAAAATTTTTGCTAAAGAATATTTTTGTAAAAAATAATTTATTTTTTTTAAAAATGAATAAATTTAATATTAATTAATACAAAAAATATAAAATAGATTAAAAAAAAGATTTTTAAAAGTTAAAAAAAATATATATATATATATTTTACAAATAAAAAAAGAAAAAAATATTATTTTAACACCACTAAAAAAAAGTGAATTTTTTTCTTAAATTAACTATGTGTCTTCATCTATCAACATACTTTTTTTCTTAAATTAACTGTGTCTTCATCTATCAACATTCTCCCTCAAATTTGGCATATAAAAGTCTATCAATGTCATACTTGGAATGAAACGAAGAGAAGGGTCCAAGAGCAAGTGATTTTGTGAGGACATGTACTACTTGATTTTTAATTTTTTACAGAAGTGACTAGAAAAAGCTCGAGGGCTCCTTATTAAGTCTTGTCACACAATATGGCTGTTAAATTTAAGGATAAAATATTTTTTATCTTTAAAATTTGTTAAAAATTTTAAAAATATTTTTAAATTTTATTTTGTTTTAATTTTATTGTAAAATTTTTTTATTTGTAACAAAATATCTCTTATGGCTAATTTTTTAAAAATTTTAGGACTAATTCAGTAATAATTTTATAAGAACAACCATCAATACAAGTAGACCAGAGATAGTTGTCATACATTATTACTGTATCAGTCTTAAGTTTTTTGAAAATTTAGATATCAGTAGTATATTTGACGCAAATCGAAAATTTTTTGGACAAAATTAAAATAAAATAGAACTTAGGAGTATTTTTAAAATTTTTGGCAAACTTTAAAGACAAAAAATATAATTTACCCTGTGAGTTTACCTGTACATTTTATTTTGATCTCTCTTCCTGCACACTTTGAACAATTCAAAGTGACTTATAACATTCTGAAAGACACTTGATCCCTAAGTGAGCTTATATCTCACTATGTGCAAGAAGAAGAGAAGCTACAGCAAGATAAGACTGAAAGTGCTCATATGGTTTCATCTTCTCAGTATAAAAAAAAAGCGTGATACTATTGTGGATGCACCTTCCTAGCAGAAAAAGAATAAGAAATAGGATCAAGTTTCAACCTGTTTTTTCTGTAAGAATGTAGGACACATGGAGAAGAATTGTACCAAATATGTCACCTAACATATAAAAAAGGGTATGATTCTTACTTTTGTTTGTTAAGAAACTAGTTTAAGTTGTGCACCTGTTGATACTTGGTGGATAGATTCTGCTGCTACTACTCATGTAAGTGTTACTACGCAGGGTTGTCTGTGGAGTTGACCGCCAAGTGATGCTGAAAGATACATTTATGTGATAGACAACAATATAGTTATAGTCGAAGTTATAGTAACCTTTAAATTATGTTCTACGAGTAGATTTTACTTGGATTTGTTTGAGACATTTTATGTACCGCGTTTAGGCAAAATTTAGTTTCTGTTTCTCGTTTGGACAATTGGGTTATTTTGTTTGTTCGAAAATAATAAAGTCAGTCTTTTTTATAATTCGAATAATATTTGCTATGGTCATTTGATGCATAATCTATATAGGCTTAATTTAAATTCATATAATAATGAAATACTGCAAACAATTACAAAACAAAAACTAAATGAGAATTCGGCATCATTATGGTACAAACGCTTAGGTCATATCTCTAAACATAGAATTCATAGGCTGGTGTCGGATGAGGTTCTTGGACCCCTAAATTTGGCAAACTTTGAAGTCTGCATTGAGTGCATAAAGGAAAAAAAAGTACAAATAAAAAGAAATTAGGTGCCGAGAGAGTTAAAGATGTCTTAGAACTGATGATACATAACAATATATGTGGCACATTTTCTACTGTCTCTTGAAATGCACAACGGTATTTTATTACGTTCATAGATAATTACTCTCGTTATGGGTATCTATATTTAATTCATGAAAAGTTCCAAACCTTTGATGTTTTCAAGTCTTTCAAAGTTGAAGTTGAACTTCAACTTAGGAAGAAAATTAAAGCTATCAAATCTGATTGTGGTGGTGAATACTACAGAAGATATGACGGTTCAGGTAAGCAATGTCCCTGGTCATTTGTGCTTTTTCTAGAGGAGTGCAGTATTGTTTCGCAATACACCATCCAGGCAAACCTATTATGAATGGTGTTGTAGAGCGAAAGAACTGAACTTTTAAGAATATGGTGAGAAGTATGATTAGTCACTTTTCTTTACCTGAATCACTCTGGGAGAAGCCTTAAAGACCGACAGTGTATATCCTTAATAAGGTTCCAAGAAAAGTAATTAAAAAATCCCTTATGAAATATGGACTGAAAAAAGGCCCAGTATAAAGCATTTACACATTTGAACATGTCTAGTTGAGGCGTGGCTTTATAGGCTGCATGAAAAAAATTGGACTCAAGAACATTTAGTTGCTACGTTGTTGGTTACGCTGAGCATTCACGAGGGTACAAGTTTAACAATTATGCATCAAGGTCTATTTTTGAAACGGAAAATATGAGATTTTTTGAGGTTGTTGAGCTTGGGGGGAGGGAGAAGAAAATATTAGGAATGTTGCTTGCTTTTGATGAGAATTCTGTAATTGACAATGATTCTTTATACCTATTATTGTTCAAGATGCAGTTACAGTACAAGAGCACAATGAGAATCCTACTATAGATACTGCTACAGTACAGGAGAATAATGAGAATTTTCCTCAATCCCAACCTATACAGCAAGCTTAACAACCTCAAATAAGTACCGTTAAGGAGATCCAATAAAAAAAGAAGAAGCACAATTTCAGATGAATATGTAGTCTATCTCTAAAAACGTGAGGATGATATTAGTTTGATAGAAAATAACCTAATCAATTTTCTTCAAGCCATGCAAAGTTCTAACTCTGAAAAGTGGATCGATGCCATGAAAGAAGAGATAAAGTTTATGAAAAACAATGACGTTTGGGATCTCGTAGAATTACTTGAAGGTGTGAAACTAATTGGTTGTAAATGGATATTTAACATTAAAAGAGTTTTGAAGGGTAATGTCGAGAGATATAAAGCTCATCTAGTCACTAAAAGCTTTACTCAAAAGGAAGGCATAGACGATAAAGAGACTTTCTCTCTGTTATCATCGAAAGACCCTTTTAGAACTATAATGGCACTAGTAACTCATTTTGACTTGGAGCTATATCAAATGAATGTAAAGACAGTGTTTCTCAATGTGACATTGATAAAACGATGTATATGATACAACAAAAAAAATTTGTATCGGGCGATTCAAAATATATGGTTTGTAAGTTAAAAAAATCTATCTATCATCTCAAACAAGATTTCCGTCAATGGTATCACAAGTTTCATCAAGTCATTATCTCGTATGGTATTGAAGTAAATATTATAGATAAATGTCTATACCGCAAGTTCAGTGGGAGTTAACGATATAGGATTGTTGCATGAAACTAAGAAATTTCTATTGAACAAATTCGAAATGAAAGATCTTAGTGATGCCTCTTTTGTATTAGGAATCGAAATATTAAGAAATCACTTTCAAGGTATTCTTGAATTATTACAAAATAACTATATCAAAAAAAATTTAAGTAGATATGGCATGAAAAGATATAGACCAGGATACACCCGTAGCTAAAGGAGATAAGTACAGTCTTAAACAATGCCTCAAAAATGATCTTGAGTGGACAACAATGCATGATAAACCTTATGCATCAGCACTAGGGAGCTTAATGCATGCTCAAGTCTGCACATGTCTCGATATATCATTCATAATGGGAGTGTTGGGTAGATACTTGAGCAATCATAGCATGAATAATTGGATAACTGTTAAATGCGTAATGCATTATCTGAAGAGAACAAAGGATTACATGCTTGCTTATTAGAGATTAGAATATTTGGAGATCATTAGATACTCTGATTCTGATTTTGCAAGATGCCAAGATAGTAGACGCTCTACCTTAGGCTGTGTCTTCATGTTGGCTGGAGGAGCTATTGCATGAGAGTCTAACAAACAGAATCTTGTAGCTTCTTCAACAATAGAGGCAGAGTACGTTGCTTGTTTTGAGGCATCCAAACATGACATATGGTTGTAAAATTTTGTCATTGAGCTTCGTATAGTAGATGATATTGAAAGACCATTGAAGATATTTTTTGACAATAAGTCAATAGTATTATACTCCAACAACAATAAGAGCTCGACAAAATTGAAGCATATAGACATCAAGTTCTTAGTTGTCAAGGAGAAGTTCAAGAAAAATAGATTTTCATAAAACATATAGGAATAGATTATATGTTAGCAGATCCATTAATCAAGGGATTGACCCCTAAAGTCTTTCATGAGCACACTGCTCGGATGGCTGTCAATATATATGATGCTTTGGTTTAATGGGAGTTTATTTTATGCTATATATCCTATTGAGTTATGTTTTTGCAATATTAAGTTGACGATTTATTTCATGTTATGTGCAACGTTTATTTTGTAATATTTATTTTGTGTTTGATTCAATAAAGTTATAAAGTTGGACTAGTCAGAAGTAGACATGCACGAGATCACTTGGCATGTAATTTCCATATTACTCATCCCAATTTGATCTATATCATTAAATATATTAGTATGGTGATCATCGTGGTTCAGTCATGATAGTAATGTGATAAAAACTGTGGTAATTCCATAACTAATATATGCGACAGACCCAATTGTTAAAGTAATAAGGAAAATATCATTCAGATGCGCGCATAAAGTTTATAAGATGTGATTATCTCAAGAAGTAATATATGTAGAGCCCAAGTGGAAAATTATTGAAAAATTATTTAATTTTCTATTTTGTTTATGAGTAATACATATATTAATTATAATTACAAATTATGCTATTTCAAATTAAATGACTTATATAACGGTGATCTCATTTATTGTTATGCATTCTAAATTGAATAAGTCATAATTACTTTTGATTTAAAATTAAATGAGAATAAAACCAGATACTATCTTTATTTGGACTTTTATATATTATTTTTATTTGGATTTTAGGATTTAATGGGTGCCATGCTCAAATATAAATAGTGACTTCAGGGTTTCGATTTCCAAATATACCAAAGTCACCTCTGTCGCTCCTTTCCCCATCACAGGAGTTACGATTCAGCCCTATCAAGGATACAAAAAGTTTTGGTAATACATAATGTTCATGCTTGCCTTTGGAATTTGAACTTGGAATGATGAGATTTGAGCCATCATCTTTGCGAATTTTTGACATTATGCAATGAAAAAATTTAAGTCTCTGAATTTGACTAATTTGTCATTTTTTCTTTGCGTGTTTGTCACAATTGGGCTTGGACCACAAAAGCAAAGCTTACTAAACTCAATCTAAACCTTGTAACATGAAGTACTCACAAATTTATGCAATTTTTATGTTCACCGTACTATATCAAAGATATATCTCAAGTAGCAGAGAGCTTGTGAGAGTGGGGTGAAAATTACATGAGCAGAGTTTTAAAATTTCAAAAAATGAACTCTAATTTTAGAATGATGAATTTTAATTTTTTTTTTGTAAAGTCTTACATAGATTGAGGAGGATAATGTAACATGCCTTATAAAGGTGGGAGACCCCTCCCTTATAGGATGCATTTTGATGGGATGAGTAGTTTTCATTCTTCTGTCAAGAATAAAATTATAAGAACTAGAATGTTAAAATAGATAATATCCCAAGTAAGTAAGTTGGATTGTTACAGATAGTATCAGAACCAATTCTTGGATTAATGTGGTAATAAAGATGTTCGCCCCATTAAGAAAGTGAAGTCTCACATCAATTCAAAAGAAGAACAAAACATGTCTTATAAGGATATAAAGGCCTCTCCAATATAGGACCCATTTTGATGGATTGAATGATTTTCGTCAAACTTCATATCAAGAATAGAATCATAAAATTTATGGTAGAAAAGTAGGTAATATCCCTGTACTGTTTGCCTCTGGTACGGGTTGAGAGATGGATCGAGAACTTGCGGGTCGAGGCGGATGCCGGATTATCTGACTGGTGCAATGGGGGGTGGTACCTGCAAAGACACTCCGACGCTCAAGTCAGAATGGATTTGAGAGGTATAAGGTGTGTAGAGTAAATGAATACCTGGAGGGACCTGGGTCCTCTATTTATAGGTGATGGTAGCTATCTTATCTTATCTTGTTTGTCTAAGATAAGGGAGACGTTTGAATTCGAAAATTGGTTAGGAGTTCCAGTGGGCTGGTTTTGGGCCTTCTGGAAGGGTGATGTGGTTCGGACCTGGGTAACCGGGTTTAGAGGTTATGCCAGATGTGGAATCCGTGGGTCCGATCCGTAACAGTTGCCCCCTCAGTGGGGGAGCGAACAAGGTCGGTCTCCGTCGCTGGAGGATACGATTTTGGCCGTTGGCGGCCTTCTTCGGTGTGTCGGAGTAGAGCTTCTAGTTGACGGATTTGCCTTTCGCCGAGTGTCGGCGCGTCGGACCTCGGTTTAGCTAAGGTTCGTCATCCTTGGAGTTCGTGTCTTTTGATTGATGCGAACTTTCCGCATTCCTGTGCCCGTTTCATTTCTTGAGGCGTGCTGTCAGTTTTATTTTTCCGAGAGAGCATTTATTGCGAGGGGACGCTTGGGTTACTTTCCAATTTTACCCCTTCGTGTTTTGTTTATTCTTGGGGCTATTTTTGTCTTTTTGCCGTTTTAAAACCGTTTTGGGTTTTTACCTCTTCTTCTCTTGTTTGTTTCATTTCTTGGTTGCTTTTGCTTTCTACTCTGCGAACCTCTCTTTTTCTTTTCTCATTTTGGTGTTCTCTCTGCTTCTTTGCTGTCACGCTTCTGCTCTAGAAGTTTACCTTCGCATTATCAGATTGGTCTTTTTCCTCTTTTCCCTTATAATCTGTATTGCCTGCTTCCTGCATTTCTATTTTATATCTGTTTTAGTGTGGATTAGGGCCCTGCCCTGTGTTTGTATCATGGTCTTTGTTCTTAGGGTAGTGGGATTCATTTTTTGAGGGGATGAGCACCACTATGTAGTTGGCAGTAGGTAGTGGTGTTTGTTTGGTTTTTCTCCACCGCTTTTTGCCGCACGGTTTGGCTGATGATGGTGCTCATCGCTGTTTTAGGTATGGCTCACCGGCGGACTAAGGGTGTGAGCGCTTCGGTGATCCCGGCGGCGGTGTCCTCTCCCTTTACTCCTGGGTAACTAGTGATGTTTTGGGAACGCCGTCGCGGATAACGGAGGAGGACCTTTAGCGGCTCCGCGATCAGGGAGCTGTTTGTTGAGGTGGCGACGCCGAGCACCATTATGAGCTTGCCCTTCCCGGGGTCGACGAAAGGGTTTGTTACACCAATCTCGATTCGCCGACCGTTCCGGATTGGATGTGGGTGTATGAGGCGATGTGCACCCGACTTGGCGTGCGGCTCCCCTTTTCACCCTTTGTTCAGCAGTTGTTGAGTCGGTGTTCCGTGGCGACGTCCCAGTTGCATTCAAATAACTGGGCGGCGATACGGACTTTTGAGCTTATATGCGAGTTCCTGGAGCTCCCTGCTTCGGTGAACGTTTTTCTGTTCCTCTTGTTATGCACCTTGCCTACTAAAGAGGGGAAGCATAAGAAGGGGTACATGTCGTTTAGGGTTCAACCTCACCGTCGTGTCTTCGGTTTATATGAGGACTCTGATGAGAGAACTTTTGCGTGGTCTAGAAATTTGCAGATAAATCCTCGTTGTAAGTATAGTTTCTAAACCAACAAAAGTCCTTTCATACAAACGTTTTGGTTGTCACAAGTAACAAACCCCTAAATAAATTGATAACCGAAGTATTTAAACCTCGGGTCGTCTTCTCAAGGAACTGCAGGGAAGTATGTTCTTATTATTGGTTATGGAGGTTGTAAATTGGGGTTTTGAGAATGAGGAGCGAATGGTTTAATTAGCAATTAAAGTAAATGAAGAACAAGTAATTTAAATGGCAAGTAAAATAAATAGATGACTGTAAATAAACTTTTGGCAAGGTATGAGAAATTAGAGGTCCTATCCTAGCTATCCTTATCAATGATGATGAAAATTAAATCTTAATTCCACTTTGTTATCCTTTACTAAGGCAAAGGAAGGTCAAGGGATTAATTGGTTTGATCTTCGGATCCTATTTATTTCCTAAGAAAAGATTGGGATTATTGAAGTTCAATTTAATTAACAAAGATAACAATTATCAATCATGTTTGAGTTTGATAACTCCTGAGTTACTGATTTCTTAACCAAGACCAAAAGGAGAAAAGTAAATCTACTGGAATAAAAATGTCTTCAGATGGGAATAACAATAATGTAAATAAAAGAAAGCAATAATAAACTGAAATACCTCAAATAACATTAATTCAAAGAGTAATCTATAATATAGAAGAATTCATAAATAAAATTGGGAAAATAATAAAAAGGAATATTGAACCTGATAAAAAGATATAATCCTGAAGGCGCATAAAATCCTAAATCTAAATCCTAATCCTAAAGAGAAAGGAGAGAATCTCCCTCTCAAAACTAAATCTAAATCATGGAAAACTAACTAATTGGAGACTCCTCTTGAATGGATGCATTCCCCCACTTCATAACCTCTGGTCTATGCCTTCTGGACTTGGATTTGGCCCAAAAGGGCTTCAGAATTTGCTATGAGCATTTTCTGCAATTTCTGGTGCGTGGCCTCTGTCACGTGTCCGCGTGGGTCACGCGGTCGCGTCATTCGGAGTTTCCTTGTCACGCGGTCACGTCAGTCATGCGGCCGCGTCAATGCCTTTTCGCGCTGGCATGCGGCCGCGTCGCCCATGCGATCGCGTGGCTGCCAGTTTCTTCAAAAACTCTGTTTTGTGCTTTCCTTCCATTTTTGTATGTTTCTTTTCCATCCTTTAAGTTATTCCTGCCTTAGAAGATCTGAAACTACTCAACACACGAATCACGGCATCGAATGGAAATAAAGGGTAATCAAAATAATTATTTTTAAGCATAGGAAACATGTTTTTCACATACATCACATAATAAGGAAGGGAAAGTAAAATCATGCAATTAATATGAATAAGTGGGTGAAGGATTGAATAAATCACTCAGATTAAGCATAAAATATATCATAAAATATGGGTTTATCAGACTCTTTTCATGGTTTTAAAAGGGGGTACTTCAAGGTGCCTCCTGCTACGGGGCATCATCCCTTCTGGCTCACGTTGGAAGGGGAGCGCCGATTTCTGACGTATTGGAATTTCGGTGCGGGGCCTTCCGTTTTGACGCGGGTGACTCAGAAGTTCTTGTTTGCAGAAGATCGTGATGTGGCTGCCATCCTTTGGTATTTGTTTGGGGAGCGTCCCCTTAATCCTCGGGATGTGATGGGGGATCCGGTTACTTGTCGGACTTATGTTGGTGTGTAATTCCTTTTTTTTTGGGTTATGTGTTACCGTGTTTGGTACCTATGCTTTTTGTTTGTTTTTCTTTAGATGAGATGGCTGGTGGTTTGACCTCATTGGCGCGGCAAAAGACTACCAGGGATCGGGAGGAAGCGTCGTCGGCTTCTCCTTCTACCCCTTTGTCTCTTCCTGCTGGGGATTCTAGGGTTGTTTCGCATGAGGTGATTTGGGCTGGAGCTAGGATCGGTGCCCGATCTTTCCCTGGCCCCGTGCCTTCCCCCGAGGAGGAGGTTATTGTGGTTTCGGCCGCCGAGGCCTCTCGGAAGCGAAAAAGGCATGAGGAGGTCAGTAGCGAGAATCTGGAGTAGGGGGTGAGGTTCCCTCCGTGATGGATTGGCTCTTTGACGCATCGGCTTTTATTGATCGGCATTTGATGCCTGGTTCTGAGGCCTTTTTTGGTGATTGTGACGTGGCTTTCCAAGCTAAGTCAATGTATCGTTCCCTCCTCCGTTCGGAAGGCTGAGCCTGTGATGGCCCAGGTTGGCCTTTTGGATAAGAAGCTGCGCAGCTCTCAAGCCGAGGTGGTTAAGCTGAGGGAGCAGCTTCAGGCTTCCGAGGTGGCGAGAAAGAAGGCGGTGAAGTCGTTGGAGGAAGCTGGGGCTGAGATTCTCCGTCTTTCTGAGGTCAAGACTTCTTTTTTGCCTCAGTTGGGGGAGGAGCGGAAGAAGGCCTCGGATGTCGGGTCCCAGGCAGCTGTGCTCCTTGCCGAGGTGGATGCTTTAAAGGTCGAGGTCGCGGGGTCGAAGGCTGAGGTGGAGGCGCTGAAGAAGGAGAGGACAGAACTTCTTGCCGATGTGAAGGAGGCGGTGGCTGCGGCCGAGGAGATGATGAGAGCTCAAGCTCAGATTCTTGCCCTTGATACCGATGTGTCCGTCACGGGAGCGTTCAAGGTTGTCCAGGATGGCTGTATTATGAATCTTTGAGTAGGATATTCTTGTGTTTTTATGTATTTGCCACTTTTATAACTTGTAACTTTTTGGATGTTTTGTTGGCCGTGTTTTGCGACTTTGAGGTTTACTTGAACTTTTTGGGCCATTGTGGCTGTTTAATAACTTTGGTTTTTGATGGGTGTATGTTGGCCTTTTGGGCTTTATGTTTCCAAGCCGTTTTGTATTTATTTCCGAGCCGTTTTTGTCGTGACTTTGGATGTTTGTTTAGGCCGTTTAGTCGTCTGTTGTGGATATCCGTTTTTTAGGCCTCGAGGGTGATCAGTCCTCGATGTTGGCCGCTAGTCGTTTTGCCGATAGTGTAGGAAGGGGAAAAGTGAGTTTGTTTTTGGGTGAAATTTTATTGAGTTTGGGCATCGTTGCTATAGATCTCACCTCGTCTGTTAGGTCCCGTTCTGCCTCTTCGTTGTTACCTTCAATGGTTCTTCTGAGGCTGGGGTCTCTGACTTCGACGGGGATGATGGCTTCTATCCCGTATGTCAGGCAAAAATGGGTTTCCCCCGTAGAGTTCTGGGGGGTGATCCAGTATGACCAGAGGACCGACCCGAGTTCGTCGGTCCAGAGTCCTTTGGCTTCGTCGAGCCGTTTCTTGAGCCCTTTGACTATTATCTTGTTTGCGGACACTACCTGTTCGTTTGTTTGGGGATGTTCTACTGAGCTGAAGCGTTGGGATATGTGCAGCCCTTCCAGGAATTCTCTGAACTTTTTATCGGTGAATTGGGTTCCCTTGTCCGAGATTACGATCTCAGGGATCCCAAACTTATGATATGTTTCCAGAAAAACTTTCGGCATTAGGTTACCGTGATGGATGCCAAGGGCTCGGCTTCGATCCATTTGGTGTAGTAGTCTATGCCAACGATGAGGTACCGGAATTGTCCGGGTGCCGTGGGAAATGGGCCTACGAGGTCGACGCCCCATGTTCTGAATGGCCGATCCGCCGTTATGATGTTGAGCTGGTGTGGGGCGGCTTGGTGGAAGTCGGCATGTATTTGGCATTTGTTGTAGTTCTTTACCAGCTGCATTGAGTCTTTGATAACCGAGGGCCAGAAGTATCCAGCCCGAAAAACCTTTTTGGCTAAGGCTTTGCCTCCGACATGATGACCGCAGCAGCCTTCATGGATTTCACAGAGTATGTACTCCGTGTCCCCGGGCTTGACACATTTGAGTAGGAGTTGCGAGAATCCTTGTTTGTATAGTTGTCCTGTTACGACAGTGTAGTTGGCGGCTTGCCTTTTTATCTGATTTGCTTCTTTATTGTCCTCGGGTAGCACTCTGTTAAGGAGGTATTGTAGGATAGGGGAGGTCCATGATTCTTGGTTGGAGGCCAACAGGACAATGTCGGTTGTGGCTGATATGGATGGCGTTCGGATGACTTCTTGAATTAGCAACCGGCTACCTTGTCCCGATTTGGTGCTGGCCAGTTTCGATAGAAGGTCTGCCCTTGCATTTCGTTCCCTGGGGACGTGCTGTATGGTGACGCGATCGAATTCATCCTTTAGCTTGTTTACTTTGGTGAGGTACTGTAGGAGCAAGGGGTATCGTGTTTGGTAGTCTCCTTTAACTTGGGAGCTAACCACCTGTGAGTCACTACATACTTCTAAGATCTTTGCTCCGACCTCCTTAGCCAGAGTCAAGCCAGCCAGGACAGCTTCGTTCTCTGCTTGATTGTTGGTGACCGGGAACTCGTACCGAACGAATTGTTCGATTATGATTCCATTTTGGTTTTTGAGTATTACTCCGGCTCCTTCGGTTGTGGTGTTGGACGAGCCGTCTACGTGTAGCTTCCAAGTCTCGAAGGTGGTATTTCCCGGAGGCATTTCGGCGATGAAGTCTGCCATGGCCTGCGCTTTAATTGTACTTCTAGGTTCAAACTTGATCTAGAATTGGGATAGTTCGATGGACCATGCTAGCATTCTTCCTGCTAGGTCGGGTTTCTGCAGGACTTGCCTGACCGCTTGGTCGGTTAAGACCGTAATAGGGTGGGCTTGGAAATATTGACGGAGACGTCGGGAGGCTGTAAGAAGTGTGAAGGCTAGTTTCTCAAGGCGTGAGTAACGTGATTCTGCATCTTGTAGGACTTTTCTTATGAAGTAGATGGGTCACTGGATCTTGTTCTCATCTTCTCGGATAAGTGCTGCTACGAGTGCTTCTTCCGTTATGGATAGGTATAAGTAGAGGTTCTCTCCTGTTTGGAGTTTGGCAAGGACCAAAGGTTCTGCTAGGACTTTATTGAAATGTCGGAATGCCTCATCGCACTCTGCTTCCCATCGGAAGGGGTTCCTTTCTTCATGAGTTTGAAGAAAGGGATTGCCTTTTGGGCTGATGCACCGAGAAACCGTGATAGTGCGGTTAGTTGGCCAGTAAGTTTCTAAATGTCCTTGAGGTTTTTTGGACTTGCCATTTTGAGGACGGCTCTGCACTTCTCAGGGTTTGCCTCTATCCCGCGTTGTGTGATCATGAACCCAAGGAACTTTCCTGCCTCCATCCCGAAGGCGCATTTTGTCGGGTTGATGCATATTCGGTGTCTCCTCAGGGTGTTCATTACAAGCTTGAGGTCGCCGATGAGTTGCTCGCCGGATTCGGTCTTGGCGAGCATGTCATCTATGTAGACTTCGAGCTTGGTCCCGGACAGGCCTTGGAATATCTTATTGACGAGTCTTTTTGTAAGTGGCTCCGGCATTTTTCAGACCGAAAGGCATGACTGTGTAACAGTACGTGCCGTCGGGGTGATGAAGACCGCTTTTTCCTCGTCGGGTTGGTGCATGGGTATCTGGTTGTACCTAGAGTAAGCATCCATAAAGTTGAGATATTGGTGACCGGATGTGGCGTCTACTAGTCCGTTAATATTTGGGAGCGGGAAGGCATCTTTGGGACAGACTTTGTTTAAGTCCGTGTAGTCGACGCACATTCGCCACTTTCCGTTAGCTTTTTTAACTAGCACGACATTAACTAGCCAGGTCGTGTAGGGTAGTTCTCTGATAAAGCCTGCTTCGAGAAGGGCTTTGACCTGCTTTTTGACCTCGGCTGCTCGGCCGGTGGATATTTTCCTTCTTCTTTGTGTCACGGGCTTGGCCTTGGGGTCTACGGCTAGTCGGTGGCTCATTAGGTCAGGATCTATTCCTGGCATGTCGGCCGGTGTGAATGCGAACATGTCTCTGCTCTGTCTTAGGAGGTGTGAGAGGTCTTTCTTAAGATCGTATGGGAGGTTCCTGTTGATGAAGGTGTATTCCTCCTTGGTTTGTCCTATCTGTAGTTTTTCCATGTCTCCTTCTGGCTCTGGTCTAGGTTGCCCGTCTTGTCGGGTGTCTAGGTCGGCCAGGAATATGCCGGCTGCGTTGCGGGATCTTTTCTGTAGGGCTAAGCTGGTGTTATCGCATTCTGCGGCGATTTCCCAGTCTCCACGAATTGTTCCGATGGAGCCGTCGTCTGTCGAGAACTTCATGAGGAGGTATTTTGTGAAGATGACGGCGGAGAGGTCGTTGATCGTTTTTCTTCCGAGGATGACGTTGTAAGCGGTGAAATCTTTGAGGACCAAGAACTCGGATAGGATTGTCTTCCTTTGGCTTCTCATCCCTATGGTGAGGGGGAGGACGATGGAGCCGTCTGGTTTGAGGAAGTTGTCTCTGAGTCCGGTGGCCCCGTTGCGGTGTGTTTGGAGGTTGTCGTTGCGGAGTCCGAGTTTGTCGAAGGCTCCTCTGAAAAGGATGTTTGAGTATGCTCCTGTATCCACCAGTATTCTCCTAACTAGCCCGGTTTCGATCCTTGCTGAGATGACGAAGGGGGTGTCTTCCGCCGAGGTGCCGTGTTGGCAATCTTCGGGGGAGAAAGTTATCGCCTTCCCGGTGGTGAAGGTTGGGGTCTGGTCTCTGACTGCCAGGATCTTGAGGTCCTTCTTAAGTGCCGATTTAGACATTTTTGGGGTGTCTTTGCCTGTGATGATGTTTACGACTATGGTCGGGTCTGTCTCCGAACTTTCTCTAGGGGCTTGTCTCTGTGTCCTCGGGTTGCATCCTTCTCTCTCCGGTGATTTTTCTCTCTCTGCACGTTTTGGTTCCCTGATAAATTTGACAAACTCGGGGAGCTTGCCATCCCTTATAGCTTGCTTGAGTGCCTCTTTTAGGTCGAAGCAGTCTTGTGTCCTGTGTCCGTATCCTCGGTGGTAATCGCAGTACAAGGTTTTGTTGCCGCCCGTTCTGTCCTTGAGTTATCGGGCCTTCGGGAGGATGCCTCGATCTGCTATCTGGTGGTATATCTCGGTGATCGGGGCTGTCAGGGGTGTGTAATTAGAGAATTTTCTGATTTTGGGAGGTCGGTTTATGCCTGCTGGTTTGGGATGTTCTTTCTGGTTCTTTCTTGGTGGGGGTTGGTGGCGAGGTGCCGTATTGCCGTGATGGGTGTTGTCGTGCTACCGTTTGTTGGTAGCTACGACCTGGCTTACTTCCTCGTCGTTTATGTACTCCTTTGAGACGCTTTGGATCTCGTGCATGGCCCATACCGGTTTGGTGGTGAGGTGTTTTCGGAAATCTTCATTCATGAGTCCATTGGTTAGGCAAGAGGCTTGCGACCGAGTCCGTGAGTTTGTCGACCGTTAAACACTCATCATTGAATCGGTCAAGGTATTTTCTCATGGACTCATCCTGTCTCTGGGTAACTCCCAATAGGCTGATGGGATGCTTGGCTTTGGTGATTCTGGTGGTAAATTGGGCCACAAACTTCCATGAGATGTCGTGGAAGCCCGTTATGGATCCGTTGGAAAGAGCGTTGAACCATTTGATCGCGGGCTCAGCTAGGGTTACCGAAAAGACCCTGCATCAGACCGCGTCAGGGGCTCCTTCCAGGTTCATTCTGGCTTCGAAAGCCATTAGGTGTTCCTAGGGATCTTTGGTTCCGTCGTACTTCATATCTGTGGGTTTGTCGAAGCCTTTAGGGAGTTTTGCTTTCAGAATTCTTTCAGTGAAGGGAGTAGCTCCCATTATCACATGGTCGCTTCTTGTGCGTTTGGCCTCTCGGTGTCATCGGTCGTCGTCGGTCGTCGTCGATGTCGTGTCGAGGACTCGGGTCACGAGAGACATTGCGGTTGTGCCTCTTGCCATGTCGCCGTTCGGGCGACCTGGCGTGTCTTCTGCCGTTCGCGTCATGCTGATGTCCTTGGTCGCGAGAGGCGCTGTGATTGTATCTCCTGTTGTGTCGTTATTCGAGCGACCTAATGTGTCTAGCCTCATGGCGGGACCTTGATCGGGACGTCGCATGGCTTTCGTCGTCAATGTGGTGTTTTTCCTTAGCTGGGACTCGTCCCTCGAGTTCTTGTACTCGGAGACAGATGTCTTGGATTATCTAAGCTTCTTTTTCTCCCAGGTTTTTGGCGATCGGTATCTTGGGACCGTTTTCCTTATTTTGCGCCGAGGTCTGGCGAATAGTTCTTGCTATCCTTCCATGGGTTGTAGTCTCTTGGTGTTCGGGGGTTGGGTTCCTCGTTTGGGAGTTGTCATGGTGGCTCTGGGATTGCTCCTCGAAGGTGTCCGCCATTCTACGATGATGTTGCAAGTTCCCACAGACGGTGCCAATGTACTGGTTGCCTCCGGTACGGGTTAAGAGATGGATCGGGAACTTGTGGGTCGAGGCAGATGCCGGATTATCTGAATAGAGCAATGGGGGTGGTACCTACAAAGACACTCCGATGCTCAAGTCAGAATGGATCTGAGAGCTATAAGGTGTGTAGAGTGAATGAATACCTGGAGAGACCTGGGTCCTCTATTTATAGGTGATGGTAGCTATCTTATCTTATCTTGTTTGGTTAAGATAAGGGAGACGTTTGAATTCGAAAGTTGGTTAGGAGTTCCAGTGAGCCGGTTTCGGGCCTTCTGGAAGGATGATGTGGTTCGGATCCGGATAACCGGGTTCAAAAGTTATGCCGAATGTGAAATCCGTGAATCCGATCCGTAACAATCCCATAAACAAGTGAGCTGGATGTTACATTTAAACTAACTAAATCTTAATTCTAACAATTAGTTTTTCGAGTAAATAGTCAAATTGGTCCCCGAAAGATAGCCCGATCTCCAAACGAGTCCCCGTAAGAAAAAGATAATAAAAATTGTCCTCGAAAAATTTAAAATTGATAACGTTAGTCTTTCCGTCAAATGTTTGAGTAACGGCATGAACATATGCTGAACTGGCCGTTAGTGTGACACGTCAGCTGATGAGCGGATAATTTATACGCTTTTTGGCATTGTTTTTACATAGTTTTTAGTATGATTTAGTTAGTTTTTAATATAATTTTATTAGTTTTTAAATAAAAATCATATTTCTGGACTTTACTAGGAGTTTGTGTGTTTTTCTGTGATTTCAGGTAATTTCTGGTTGAAATTGAGGGACTTGAGCAAAAATCTTATTCAGAGGCTGAAGAAGGACTGCAGATGCTGTTGGATTCTGACCTTCCTGCACTCGAAGTGGATTTTCTGGAGCTAAAGAAACCCAATTGGTGCTCTCTCAATTGCGTTGGAAAGTAGACATCCAGGGCTTTCCAGCAATATATAATAGTCCATACTTTGCCCGAGTTTAGACGACGCAAACTGGCGTTTAACGCCAGCTTTCTGCTCTATTCTGGCGTTGAACGCCAACTTTCTGCTCTATTCTGGCGTTAAACGCTAGAAACAAGTTGCAAAGCAGAGTTAAACGCAAGAAATAAGTTACAAACTGGTGTTTAACTCCAAGGAAGACCTCTACACATGAAAGCTTCAATGCTCAGCCCAAGCACACACCAAGTGGGCCCGGAAGTGGATTTCTGCATCATTTACTTATTTCTGTAACCCTAGTAACTAGTTTAGTATAAATAGAACTTTTTACTATTGTGTTAGATATCTTTTGATCATCCTTGATCAGGGATCGGTCTTTCTCCCTATTTTTGAATTCATATGCCATTTGGGGAGGCTGGCCATTCGGCCATGCCTAGACCTTGTTCTTATGTATTTTCAACGGTAAAGTTTCTACACACCATAGATTAAGGTGTGGAGCTCTGCTATTCCTCATGAATTAATGCAAAAGTACTATTGTTTTTCTATTCAACTCAAGTCTATTTCTTCTCTAAGATATTCATTCGCACACAAGAACATGATGAATGTGATGATTATGTGACGCTCATCATCATTCTCACTTATGAATGCGTGCGTGACAAACACTTCCATTCTACATGAAAGCAAGCTTGAATGCATATCTCTTAGCCTCCTGATTTACGATCAGAGTCTTCGTGGTATAGGCTAGAATTATTGGCGGCCATTCTTGAGATCCAAAAAGTCTAAACCTTGTCTGTGGTATTCCAAGTAGGATCTGGGAAGGGATGGCTGTGACGAGTTTCAAACTCGCGAGTGCTGAGCGTAGTGATAGACGCAAAAGGATCACTAGATCCTATTCCAGCATGATCAAGAACCGACAGATGATTAGCCATGTGGTGACAGCATATTTGGACCATTTTCACTGAGAGGACGGGATGTAGCCATTGACAACGGTGATGCCCAACATACAGCTTGCCATGGAAAGGAGTATGAGTGATTGGATGAAAGCAGTAGGAAAGCAGAGGTTCAGAAGGAACAAAAGCATCTCCATACGCTTATCTGAAACTCTCACCAATGAATTGCATAAGTATCTCTATCCTATTTTATATTTTAATTATATTTTAACTATCAATTCACCATAACCATTTGAATCCGCCTGACTGAGATTTGCAAGATGTCCATAGCTTGCTTCAAGCCGACAATCTCTATGGGATCGACCCTTACTCACGTAAGGTTTATTACTTGGACGACCTAGTGCACTTGCTGGTTAGTTGTACGAAGTTGTGAAAAAGAACTAAGATTATGAATGTGCGTATCAAGTTTTTAGCGCCGTTACCAAGGAATGAATAGTCACGATTTCGTGCACCATCAGCGAAGGCTTAAACAGCGTCATTTTCGTTGCTCCCCGTTACAACGCTTGGATTTTCATTCCTGTTTTGTATTCTCTCTCTAGTTGCATCCTTCTTCTGAAAAGAAAGAACCCCTGCAATCCCTTCGTCTTAGTTGTTTCCTCCAGGAAGACGAAGCATTGAACAGCGACGACCAAGCTTGACCGACGACGACAGTGTGCTGGAGTTGTTGGTGACTGGTTTGCGACGACGTTGGTCAACCCAAAAGGGCACTCCATCGCCTTGCATGAGAGGTAGGTTAGCTTTCTTTTGTTATTTTATGAGAGTGATTATGGTTTTATCTCCTAATCAATGTGGTTGTATTATCGTTGGAAATCCATTGTTACTGTTTGCAATGTTAGGGTTTAGGAGAATGTGTTCAGGCATAGGGCTTTGGTGATTATCCATAATATGACCCTATTTTTAGATTTTTGAGAACGTTGTTTGTGCTCTGAGTAGCTGCATGTGTGTGTGTTAGATTCATCTTGGGAGTTGATGTTCAATATGCTTTGCCTCTCTATGAAAAAAATTTGCATCAATTGTGTGTGTTGTTGTTTTGGTTTCAGATGGAAGGTCCCCCAATGACCTTTGTATTTCACCATGGTGGGAAGTTCCAAACAGATGAATCAGGCTATCTGTGTTATGAACCAGATAATACTGAAGTATTAATGGGTGTAGATTCAGACACTCTAGACGTTTTCTTTGTGAAGGAATACTACAAGGAGCTGGGATATGCTGAGATGAATAATTGCTTGTGAAAAGTTCCTAAAACGCTGCTGGATAATGGGTTGAGGAGGCTAGAAAATGACACTGATCTGTTGGAATTGGTTAAGGATTGTAGGAGGAATCATCACCTCATCAACATCTATTTTGAGCATGTAGTGTCTAAGCCACACGTGGTTGACTGCATGAGCGAGGATGATGATGAAGTACTTTGTTTGCCAACCATCCCTGAAGAAGCAGAGAAACTGAACAAGGACTACAATGATGCAATGTCCCAAGATTACTGTAAGACAACAAAAAAATTACCTCAGCCAAAAAGAGCCAAAAATCAGCCCGCTCCTAAGGCCATTCCTCAGCCCACACCTAAGCCTACTCCTCAGCCCACACCTAAGCCCACTCCTCAGCCCACACCTAAAGCCACACCTGAGCTAACTCCTCAGCCCACACTAGGGGTGCACAGACCCAGCCCGGCCCGAAGGCCCGGCCCGGTCCCGAACATTTTAGGGACTAATTTGGTGTGATTTCATCGGGTTTAGGGTTGGGTACGGGTCTCAAAAATAGAGCTGGTCATTATTTTGGGTCGGGTCCGGGCCATAGCTCGGGTCACCCGAAGTCGGCCCGGTGGCCCGGTCATCATATACAATTAATATTTTGTGTTATTAGTGATGGATCATGACTATTCTTATGTGGAATTTAAGTATTGTAAACTTTAATATTTTGTGTTATTAGTTATAAGACTATAAGTTAATGTTTTATGTTTAGAATGCATAAGACTTTAGACTAATACATAAGATTGTGTTATTTGTATTGATTTAAATATTTGGTATTATTAGACAATATTAGTATTGATTGTGGTTATACTTTAATATTGATTGTGGTTATGCTTTAATTTTGAAGAAGGGTTGGTTCTTGTTATATTTTTCTAAGTGAATTTTGCCATGTTAACTAATGGTTGGAGTCTTGGAAATTTGGATATTTTTACATGCTAGCTTACAAGAAGGTATCAACGTAATGTAATGTTAACGGCCCGGTTTTCACCCGGTATAATTGTGGCCCAAAAGTGTATTGGTTTCATCGGGTTTAGGGCCAGGTTCGGGTCTAATAAATAGACCCGGTGTATATTTCGGGTCGGGTCTGGGTCACATCAAATCCGGCTTCACCCGGCCCATGTGCACCCCTAGCCCACACCTAAGCCTACTCCTCAGCCCAACCCCCAACCCACACCTAAGCCCACACCTAAGCCCAAAACCAAGCCCATGCAAAAGTCCGTCCAGCAGCCCAAACCTTGGACTAAACCCCAGGCTGCTAAAGGGAGTGGCAAGGCTACAGTAGCCGACAAGATCAGCAAGAAGGTGAAAGCCACAACCAGTACAAGATCTGGAAGGCAGGTTAAGGCAACTCCAGTTGCAGATGATTCTGAATCTCATGATTCATATGATAGTGCTGAAGACAGTTTGTACAAGCCTCCAAAAGTTACAGGAGATTCCATATACAGTAGTGACAGTGATAGTGGAGTTGATGGAGTAGAGTCTTCTAGGGCCAAGAAACTAGATCACAGAAAGAAGCATAGGCCTGCTGCTGACAGAACAAGGGACAAAGCTATTAACACTGATGACTCCAGCTATGAGGACATCAAATCTGATGAATGCTCTGATGGAGGTATTATATAATTAATTGTGTATCTGTTATTGAATTTACCTATTTAATAGATCTGATTCAAGTAAATTTATTTTTCTACATAAATCTTATGGTATTTTCATGTAATTTCAGAGTCAGATGACGAATTTGATTGGGAAGAATCATCAGATGGAGATGAATGGAAGTCAGAAGATTCTGCCTATGAGTTAGACTCTGAAGATAAAGGGCCAGCTGTGTATCCACATTATAATGACAAGGCCAAATTTGGTGATCTGAAATTTGAGGTAAGTATGATTTTCAAATCCAAGCAACATTTTATGGCTGCCACTAGAGATTACACTATACAATGGGGTAGAAATATTAGGTTCTGTAAGAATGACAAGGTTAGAGTCAGGGCAGTTTGTAAGTGTGAAGACTGTCCATGGGTAGTATATTGTAGACACAACCCCAGTGATAGTTCCTGGCAGATAAAAACACTAGTTGACAATCACACTTGCGCAAGAAAGCAAAAAAATAGAGCTGCTACATTGGAATGGACTGTGAACAAGTTATACCCAAAACTTAGGAAGCACCCTAAGATGAAGCATAGGGAGGTGTATGAGTGGTTTGTTAGGAAGTGCAACGTGAAGCTGAATAGTTCATGCATTACCTGAGCTCTTAAGGCATCTAGGAAGATAGTTGAAGGGGATGAGATTGCTCAATACGGGTTGATATGGAATTATGCACATGAATTGCTCACTACCAACCCAGGTTCCACAGTTCAGGTGGGTGTGATTCCCATAACTGATAATCCGCCTCAGTTCGAGAGATTTTATGTCTGTCTAGATGCTTGTAAGAAGGGTTTCAAGGCAGGCTGTAGGCCATTAATAGGTCTAGATGGGGCATTCCTAAAAACATTACATGGAGGACAGCTTCTCATTGCATGCGGACAGGATGCAAACAATCACATTTTTGTGATTGCATATGCAATTGTTGATGTTGAGAACAAAGAGAACTGAAAATGGTTCTTGGAGCTGCTCCTATCAGACCTGGAGAATATGAGGCAAAGAACTTGTGTTTCATATCAGACATGCAAAAGGTGAGGACCAATTTGAATCATGATTTGATTTTTAAGGACTTTTTTGATTTAATGATGCTTCTTTGAGGACTATAATGACTGTAAATCTTGTCGGACTTGACTGTTTGTGCAGGGGTTAATACCAGCTGTCAAAGAACTCGTCTCAGCAGTTCCACACAGATTTTGTGTCTGGCATTTGTGGAGGAACTTCTCCAAATAGTGGGACAGCGTCAAACTTAAGGACTTGGTCTGGGAGTGTGCAAGATCGAGGACCCCAGTTGAGTTTGAAAGGAATATGAATAGAGTCAAAAGTATTAATCAAAAAGCTTGGGAATACTTAGCCAAGTGGCCGAAGGAAGCTTGGACCAAAGCCCATTTCAGTGAAGGGCCAAAGGTCGACAACATTTGCAACAACGCTTGTGAATCCTTCAATGCAAAGACGAAGCATGACAGAGGTAAGCCTATTCTGAGTCTGGCAGAGGAGGTACGAAGAATGGTTATGAAAAGTATGTCTGATAATAGACTGAAGCTTCTGAGTTATCAAGGAAAACACCCTCCAATTCAGCAAAGTAGGCTAGAATCTCTTATTAAGTTATCCAGAAACTGGGCTCCCTACTGGTCGGGTGATGCGAAAGAGGAAGTCTACAAAGTTCAAAGATGGCCTACTAATATGGTGGTAGATTTGGGGAAGCATACTTGCTCTTGTAGGTTTTGGCAGTTGACAGGTTGAATTCATAACTGATTTCTTCTTTCATATGCATACCATGATTCATACTTAACTGAATGAATTTTTTGTGTGAAATATATAGGAATGCCTTGTATGCACGCAATATCAGCCATTCAAGAAAAAAAATGATAAGAGGCCTGAGGAGTATTGCCACGAATGGTTGAGCATGGATGCTTACGAAGAACATACCAATTCAATGTTAATCCTGTCAAGGGACAAGATCTATGGGAGAAAACTGGTTCTCCTGCACCTGTTCCACCTCCTATCAAACCTAAACCAGGCAGACCAACAACAAATAGAAGGAAGGACAAGGATGAAGGACCTACTGGCACGAAGACAAAAATGAAAAGGAAGTATGCTCCAATTCGGTGCATATACTGTGGAGAGGTGGGTCACAACAAGAGAACTTGCAGCAAGAAAAAGCAAGACGATGCTCAGGAGAAAGCAAGGATGATGCAATTGCAGCTTGCAGCTGTTCAACAACCACAACCTGCACCTGGTCCAGAAGTAGAAAAGGAAGATCACACTCAGCCCATACAGACACTACCTGCAGTAGCAGCAACTGCTCCAGATGAACAGACTGAAATTTCTGTTACTCAGCATGCTCAGCTTCCATTGACACAACAATCCCACACCTCAACCAATGTCACTTAGGTAATCTTCTAAAGAGTTTTAATTTGAGCATTGGTTACTTGTAGCTATTTTTTATTTCAGACAATGATGATAACTGTTTGATGCAGACTAGAAAAAGAGGAAGGCCTCCAAAACTCCATGTCACCAGGGCCAGGACAAAGGGAAATGCCTCTCCAGGAGTAGTTGCTGTATTTGCTGAAACCATCAAGGGTAGCAGCTCCGCAACAGCCAAGAAACTTGCCAGCTTCATGACATTTGTTCCAACTCCAGGTTTCAAACCTCCCAGAAAAAAAAGACATGGAATGACTTCAAGACTTGAAGATATAAAATATAGGGCATTTAGTATCTGTTATTTTGTCGGGGCTAAATTTTACCATTTATAAACAATGTGGTAGTTGTGGTATCTTCAATAGCCCTGTTTTTTGTATAACCCTTTATGGTATACTACTTTCAACTGTCAACTACTACCTTTTAGATTATTATCATATTAAAACAATATTGTTATTTGAATCTGAGACAATGGAAACTAGTATACCATTGGTGATGTTATGATGTTATGCTATTCCTACTTCACTTAATTTTAATTCTACTTATTCTGATTTGCTTACATTATGTTATGATCAACAACAATGTTGCATGTAAATAACATTTTTACTAGTAAAGAAACAAGAACATACAAGATTTTCACAATAACAGAAAACTATCAAGGTTCACAGCATCATCCTTTTCACCTTTTCACAGTAACTGCTTCACTTCCCACTAAAGAACATACACATAATCATAAAAACCACAATCACAACTATTAATCCAAAATACAGTTGCATCCTAAGTACTTTTACTTCAGCTTCTAAGATCATCATTCTCCAAGATATGTTATGGTTCAACAAAGCAGCATCACTCTCCATTTGTGCATCAGTTTTAACTTCTCCTAAGTGCTCTAATCCTTCATACTCGTCGTCATCAGCCCATCTAAAGTAATTGCAGTGGCTGCCCTTCTGCACAACATCAGGGTACCAAAATGTCAAAATTCAACTCAAATAATTTGAAGTTTCAAGAAGAATACATTGATAACTCACCCGGTATCTTGGACAAGCATGGAACAATCTATCAGGATTTTCTCTTGTCCCAGACTTCTTGATCACTGTCTTCATCCCACAAAAACAAACTTGGTCGGAGTTCTTCCTCCGCCACCGCAGCGAAGAGCTCGAAGCATGGCTTCCGTGTGATTGCGACACTTGTCGACTGCGACCCCCACCTACACTACCCACGTGCAATCGGTCATGAATTTTCGGCCTCTGCAGAATCAATCTCAAGCTGCAGCAATAATGGCAATTTAAAACGAAGAGGGGATTAGGGTTTACAGACCTAGGACTAATTTGACATACATATGGAAACATATCTTGTCACCAGCCACTCTGCGCTAAGCTGGCATGCTCGTATGCCACACTGGCAGCCACATAAGTAACAGTTAACGGTGTCACCGACAGAATTCACAGAAATTTAACGGAAGGACTAACATTACCAATTTTAAATTTTTCAAGGACAATTTTTATTATCTTTTTCTTACGGAGACTCATTTGGAGATCGGGCTATCTTTCGAGGACCAATTTAACTATTTACTCTTAGTTTTTCACTCTAGTATCTAACTAACTTCTCATCCTATTAGTAATCCAACTATTTCACTTATAACAGTTGGCTATCAGCTTCTTTTCGCCGACAATTTTTTAAAAAATTAACTTTCAATTTTCAATGTGTGTCATCTTTTACTAATAATAGCATGTGTGAAATCCTGATATTAATTGAATGACATTATTTAAGCTTAATTTGATAAAATTTATTTTTTTTTATAAATAATTTATCAATTTTTTTTGAATGATAATCTTTTAAAGTTGTATAGCATATATTTGGTAAATCATACCAAAAGTAACTTTAATAAAGATAAGCAATAATAATTATGTTTATTGGTAACATAGCTTTTAATATTTAAAATGGCCATAATAAACATAAATAGAGAGATAATTTTTTATCGTAAATAAAATTTGACATCAAGTTATCAATAATTTAAATAAAAAAATCTAAATATTTATTAATATATGAAATTCGTTAAATAATGCTTAGGTATCTTCTTTTAACATAATATATAACTCATAAATGTTATTGGTTAATTCTCTCATTTTTTTTATATTCTACTTTTTATTGAATATCATATCATTAAAAATTTAAATTTTTTATATTTTTATAATAAAAAAATTTTTAATTTATAAAATTAACATGTATTCTTAAAATATAAGACAGATAAACTTTTATATATATATATATATATATATATATATATATATATATAAAAGTTTATCTATCTTATGTGTTAAAGATATATGTTAAGTTTATAAATTAAAAAAAAAATATTATATATATATATATATATATATATATATATATATATATATATATATATATATATATATATATATATCTGACGTTTAAAGTTCAACTACGCACATTTACTATATATGTAGACATGTTACTATATATTTGGTTAGACACTTAAAATGTCCAAACTATAGTTTAATTCCTAGAAGAGCTAAACCCAATGAACACTTTTTAAGCTAAGGTGGGGAGGATATCCCTCTTTTAGAGCTGAACACTTTTGTTTTTAAGGAACATCCCTTTTTAAATTATGTTTTCGGCATTGGCTTTTTAGTTATAAAGAAATAATAAACTTATAAACTACCAACAAATTAAACTTATTATATTAGATACAGACAGGTCCAAAGTTAGACAACTATCCATAACGAAAGGGTATTTGAGTGTTCACGCCACCAATCAAGTTAACGTTGATTGTTCCAGCCATAATTTCTCTTATAGCTAGTCTGAAAATGTAAGCAGACACTCGTGTTAATTTAAAATTAATCAACAAACATGTCTTCAATAAAAAAAAAATCAAATAACTGATGATTGATAAACAAAAAGTAATAATAAAAAGAAACAAAGGGTGGATATCTAAATGAGTAAACCCTAATAACAAATCTGAAGGTTAACTAACAAATTATATTAGCATCCTTTGTAAAGTTAGATGTAATAATTAGACTCCTAAAATTTTAGTCTATTTGGATTCCATGCCAAATTATCAATTTAATGATAAAAATAGTTTATTAACTAATATTGTGAGAGATAGAACAAATATAGAAAACACTTTTATATACCATAATAATATACGTGTTGCTTAAGTATTTTAGATTTCATTGGAGGCAGCATGGGCTTTTCTTTTTTTTTTTTATTTTTAAACTGATTTTTCTAGATCCACATCATTCTTGATCGAAATAAATGAATATATGCCACTCCAAACTAATCACCTTCTAATAATGTAGATTATTTTCAAGTTGAATGAATTATTTGGTAATAGTATACAATGTGTCAATTTTACAAAATTACTTTAATTTCATAGAACATATAAGTACAATTATGACTACATTTATATTAGGTTTTATAGAACATATAAGAACAATTGATGCCCAAAAAAATTAACAAGTCTCTAATATTCAAAATAAAAATATTTTGATATAAAAATATCAAATGAAAAACTTAATTAAAATTAAAATGTACTTTTAGATTGTTAATTTGTTATATATATATTAAAAATGATCAGGCAAGGGTTTGTAATAATCTGCTGGTTTTAGGCCCTTTTTCTGCGGTTTGCTGATTTATTTTCGGTAACCAACTAACCATGTTCCCACCTCCCATGTTTCGGGGTTTTCTAATAATTACATATATATGAATTATTAAACAAATCTAATAGCTAGTTTTTCTATCATAAATAAATCTTACAATTAAGCATGTCTGAAAAGTGACTTGAGCTGATCGAAATCAGTCTAAACTCAAATTCGATCCATAAAATTAAGCTCAACTTATTAATAATAATCTAGCTTATTTATAAAACTCAAATAATATAAATATAATTTAAAATTTTACATAAATAAATTATAACTTATATATATAAAAAATTTCTATTATATATATTATCTATTTATTAATTACAGTTTATATCTTAGCAAAATTATAAGATGACTATAAAATTTTAATTAAAACATTGATATATATTTATATTATTCATTTATATTATAAATAATTTAATTAGATTTATTGCGTTTTGATTTATTATCTATTTTTCATCTTTAATAAAATAAACAAGAATTGAATCTTTCAATTTTTATGTTTAAAAATTAAATATTTTTAAAATTGAAATTAAACTCTCCGATTTTACTTTCATAAATCAAACTGTTTGATTTGTATGATAATAGCTTTTTTAAAAAATTAATCCCATATTAAAGAGAAACACTATCTCTTCCAATAATAATACATGTTACACTATTTTTATCCATATAAACAAATAAGCCTAGAAATTCATGTATTTAGTAATTAATTATTTTAGTAAAAGAATGTATAAATGGTATACTTTTATTATTTATAAAGCATTTTTAATATTAATTAATCATGGACAAAATAGTTCCTTTTGTTGGAAATGTATCCTATTTTATATTTCATCCATGAAAAAACATTGGCTAAAAAATGTTGTACTGTCTGAATCTCTAAAAATATTTTTGAAAAAAGTAAATGAAAAAATTTTTAATTTTTCTAATACATTAAATTCATAAAAAAACACATACATTAACCTTTAACTTGTATTTTCTATAAACATTTTCTCTTAGTATTCTCTGTACCAATAACCTTAAAATACTCGTATACAAAATCCTTATTTTATATTTATTTTCATTGTCTATCTCTTCCCCTAAATATAACAAAAAGAAAAAAAAATTTAAATAGTAAAATACCTCTATATTTGCTCATTTCCTGCCATAATAAATCTCCCCTATATCTCAGTGTCGTCAGCCGCCAATCAGTCAAACCCACGAGCTTTGACCATACCACCATATAAAAAAAAAAAAAAAATTAAACATTCAGAAAAAAATGTACACGTTGGCAAAAAAAGAAAAAAAATAAAGGGAATTTTCCACGGTCAAAGCAATCCCAATCCCCTCTCATATTTTCACTAGGTTCTGAGAACCATCCTTCATCCAATAGCACGCAAAGCCTTGTGCTATACGTGACCCCTTCTTTCATCTTCCTCTCTCTTCTTCATCTTCCCTCTCTTCTCTCTTTCTTATTAAATCCTTCACACCCTCTCTCTTTCAAAGATTTTTCTCTCTAAACACCATTCACAACCATTTCTCTTATGGCATCTTCTTCTGGTACCTTAGACACTACTTCTGCTTCCAATTCTTATACCAATAACTTCACTTTCTCAACACACCCATTCATGACCACTTCTTTCTCTGAACTCTTAGCTTCTTCCGCTGAAGACAAGCCTCGTGCTTCTGCTTCTGCTGTTGGTGTTCCTAAGTTCAAGTCTACACCACCACCATCTTTGCCTCTCTCTCCACCACCCATTTCTCCTTCTTCTTACTTCGCTATTCCTCCTGGTTTGAGCCCTGCTGAACTTCTTGATTCCCCTGTTCTTCTTAATCCTTCTAACGTGAGTTTTTTTTTTCTTTTCTATTAATCTTTGTTTGACTGTGTTTTTTATGCTCTGAATTTTTTGAACCAGGAGAGAGAAGCATACTTTTGAACTTTGAACTTGTTCAAATCTGGAAATTTGACTAAGACTCGAGTTGACTTGATGAATTTCATACTATTATTTGATAATTTTTTTTATCAGTGGTTTGTGTCTTAAACAAGAGAAAAGTTAGTAGCTAGTATTAGCTTATGATTTTTTTTTAATAATTGATTCTTGTTTTGATGAGCAGATTTTGCCATCTCCAACAACGGGGGCATTTGTTGCACATAACTACAATAATTGGAAGAACAACAACAACAATTCTGGTGGGAACCAACAACAAGTTATCATCAAAGAGGAAGAAGGAAAGAACCACAATTTCTCAAACTTCTCTTTCCAAACCCAGCCATCTATGTTTCAATCCTCATCAACTGCCACAACTAAAACAGTATGTAACCAATTTCAAGTTAATTATTCTATAAATTAATTAATAGTGGATCTAATTCCAATAATATTCTCTTATCAGCAGCAGCAGCAGCCATGGGGATTTCAAGAATCCAACAAGAAACAGGAAAATTTCTCATCATCAAACACTGTGATGAAAACTGAGAACACTTGTTCCAACCAAAACAACAATGGGTTCCAATCAGATTACAACAGCAACAACAATTACCAGCCACAATCTCAGACTCTAAGCAGAAGATCAGATGATGGTTACAATTGGAGAAAATATGGTCAGAAACAAGTGAAAGGTAGTGAGAATCCAAGAAGTTACTATAAATGCACATTCCCAAATTGCCCAACAAAGAAGAAAGTTGAGAGATCCTTGGATGGACAAATCACAGAGATTGTTTATAAGGGTACTCATAATCACCCTAAGCCTCAGAATACTAGGAGAAACTCTTCATCTTCTTCTAATTCTGCTGCGTTTGCAATTGCTCCCTCCAATCAAATGAACAACTCTGAGGTGACTGATCATCAATCTTATACACATGGTAGTGGACAAATGGATTCTGTTGCCACCCCTGAGAACTCCTCAATTTCAGTTGGGGATGATGATTTTGAACAAAGCTCTCAGAGGTGTAAATCAGGTGGAGATGATTATGATGATGATGAACCTGATGCCAAAAGATGGTAAATTTTTAGTTCCATCCTTTTTATTATTATCATTATTATCCAAAGAATTTCAGCTATGTCAGAAATACTTCTGATTTTTTGTTGCTGTTTTTGGTTTTAGCCTGATCTTAATTATATATTATTATCTACTTTATGTGGTTAATAACCCAAAGTTCATTTCATGGTCTAATGTTGTAATGAATTATGCAGGAAAATTGAAGGGGAAAATGAGGGAATATCAGGAGGTGGAAGTAGAACAGTGAGAGAACCAAGGGTTGTGGTTCAGACAACAAGTGACATAGATATCCTTGATGATGGCTACAGATGGAGGAAGTATGGCCAGAAAGTAGTTAAGGGCAATCCAAATCCAAGGTAAAAATATTTTTAAGTCACTTCTTTTGATTCATCTTTTTGGGAAATTCTTTCAACTTCTTTTATGTTCTATCATGTCACACTACTTTGATAAATTCCTTTTTTCCTTTTCTCTTCGATCAAACATGGCATGCACATCATAAAAGGACATAATATGTTGCATACTACTACTTGATTCATCTTTTTTTAAATTTGCACTGTAACATGGGTGTACCTATTATTTCTGGTATAAAATTTCTTGGTCAAATTAGGCTTTAGGCACCCCCCCCCCCCCTCCTTTCTCTCCTTTTCTTTTTCCCTAGTTTGTGCATGTGACACTAGAAGAATAAAGGATACTTATATAAAATCGACTGTCAAAATTAATTATTAGTATAACATACAAAACGTTATAATAACATATAATATTTTTTTTACAAAACGTTATTTTTATCATTAAAAAATATTTTTTTTTACAAAACATCAATAACGGTTTGTATTATCATTATAGTAATGTAAAATACTAAAATAATAAAATATTATCATATTTCACACTAAAATTCTTTATATTTAAAAATTTTAGTCTATAAAATATATTAAAATACAAAATATACATTAAAAATAAATTATCCAACATATATTTATACACTAATACGTGATAATTGAATTTAGTACATACATTTTTTTAGAATTTTTTTCTCTATTTCATTTGTTTGTTTTCTTTAATTCTCTACTGTAATAAGTTCCACTTTTATTTGCGTTGAGTTCCTTTCTTTAAAAACAAAATGCATATAACTCAATCCCAAAAAACCAAATTTTTTTATGTTTTTATTTTGTGTCTTAAGTCTGTTGATTTTGTAGGAGTTACTACAAGTGCACACACCCAGGTTGTCCAGTGAGGAAGCATGTAGAGAGAGCCTCACATGACCTGAGGGCAGTGATAACAACCTATGAAGGCAAACACAACCATGATGTCCCCGCTGCCCGCGGCAGCGGAAGCCATGCCTCTGTCAACAGACCAATGCCAAACAACCACCACAACAATGCAAGCATTGCAATTAGGCCTTTACCATCAATGACACACCACAACAACAACAACACTAACAACACTACTTCCCTTCAACAAGGGCCAGAAGGACAATCACCCTTCACACTTGAAATGCTTCAGAACCCTTCAAGCTATGGATTCTCATCTTCTGGGTTTGGGAATCCAATGGGTTCTTACATGCCTCAGCAGCAACAACAACAACAGCAATCTGACAATGTGTTTTCTTCCAGAGCCAAGGAGGAACCTAGGGATGACATGTTCCTTGAATCTCTGCTATGCTGAACCAAAATTCATATATATATACTTTTTGGCTTAGTTTGGGGGGGTTAGGATTATATTAACAAAATAAACTCAGGTTCATTTCATTTATTGCATTTTTTAGTTTGTTTTTTTGTTGTTGTATATTTCACACAGCCACAGCCCATAGGATTGGTAATAGTGTATATTTTTCATATTTGTTGTATGTTACAAAATGTTATGTTGAAATTTTTTGATTAATTTAAGGGTCAGAAAAATGGCCTGAAATTAATCTTTTTTTTTTTTGTATTTGTTTTAGGATACTGTCATTTATTTATTTGTTTGATATATCTCTCTCATATTGTTTACAAGAAAGTAATTAAAATATGTAAAGAACTTTTTCTTGTTCACCACTGTAGTTATATTATGATTTTAATGTTAAAAATATGAGACTCAAATTTAACTGGAAAATGGGATTGATGAAGGTAGGAGGGAAATTACGGATGGAGACTGATTTGGATACAATGGTTGGTCAAAGATGGAGAGCTGGATTACTTGGTGGTTAAGTTGGTCAATGTCAACTTTGGTTTTGTCTCTTTCTTTTGTTATATATTTATAATTTATTTATTTCTATTATACAAGTGTGGATGCTTCCAGGTTGCCACCTTATTTAACCAAGTGGGACAATCATCAATGTTCATGTCCAGTTGGAATGACAGAATTACCCCCCTTGGCGCCAAATTCTAGTACATACATACATGGATTAAACGCCAAGTGTTGGGAAGGGGCAACTCTTTGGGATTGTGATGAGGGCCTGCTGTATTTAAATTTATTCATATACCAAATTAATTAATTGTCTAATTTATCTTCTTAAGTGTATTAAATTAAATTAATTCAGTAAAAAAATAATAAAACTTAATTTCTGAAATTTTGTTAGTTAATGGATGGCTTGTATTAATTAGAGTAGGACAAGTGGCGGTGAGAATGAGACATTTACGTGATACACACGTTAGCCTTAGACGTTAGGGTGTTGTGTAATATAAATTATAAATAGAGCAGATTCATTTGTATTTGTCCTTATCCTAATGGTCGTGTTCTATGGGGGGCCACACCCTAAATCGCCGACCCTGCATTTTTCCCATGCTCATGCTCATCCATTTCCTGTCTTCCCCGATACAACAACACATAATAGATAAGATAATAACTAAGGCTTTTTAACCTTTTGAGCGTGTTAATTATGATTTCTTTTTCCTTCTCAAATGATTAATATCTTATGTGGTTTACATTAACATTCATTTAATTAGATTTGTGATAAAGTCAATTTACTTTAAAAGAATTAATGTATGAAATAGAATATATTGTTTTATGATAAAAGTATTAATGAAAATAAACTTGAGGGGTATGTTAATAGAGTCAATGAAATTTTAGGCTTGGTTTTAACATTGTTATTCAAATTACAAAAATATGAAGACAGGTGATATAAAATTTCGCTTGTCTATAAAATTAAAGAATTAAATTAAAAAAAATTCAATATCTATACTTATTAGTTATTATAGTGCAATTACATTTTTGTAATTACTTTTTTTATTGTTTTTAATCTTTTCTTTCAATTAAGCGCTCTTTTAAGTGTGATGTTAAATTTTAAATTTCGCTATTAAATGTAATTAAAATAGTAAAAATATTCCAATAATCCACTATCAAAATTTTTGTTGCTTTCTTTCTTTTTCAGATACATATATTCTCTATAAAAATTCCATTTATTTATCAATATATAATAACTAAACTTAAAAAACATATAGAAAAATGACGAAACTACAAGCACTGTAATACCTGTCGAGAAGTAAGTATTTATATTGTATTTATTAAAAAATTGAAAAAATTAATTAAAATTAAATGACTCTAAGAAAAGCACATACATAAAGTGATAAAACTTTTGTACTTTTTAATGATATGTTTTCTTTGCTTTTTCTGTTTTAAAAATAGAATTCAGGCACAAATTAAAATTTAGAAAGTGCTGATAAAATATAGGGAAAATGTTTTTTGGTACAAAATGGGCGAAATGCTGGGAATAACATGTAGTTTATCTTATTACCAAAAAAAAAAAAAAAACATGTAGTTTATCTTTATACATTTCCATCAACTTTTGATTTCCATTGATTTAGGAGGAAAAAAATAGCGACCGTGTGACAAGTGTTTTTGTGATTGCTTCGCAGTTCGTACAAAATCCTACCCATAAAATAGATAAGAACATTGTATTATATGAGTTTAGATCCTTACAAATTTTCCATCGAAGGAATGCTATATATTTTGTAATTATTTAATAGTGTGAAATTATATTTAATAATAAAAAATTACTTACTTTTATTTTAATAATTAAATGTTGGCCAAAAAATACAAAAATTACTGACCTCTATACTTTTCATTTTCCATTACTTAGATGAAAATAACTTCTACAAAAGAAATCAAATGGTTGAAATAGTTTTTGAGATGAAATAGGGTAATATTATTTGATGTTAAAGTGTATAATTTGATTAAAGAAAAAATAATATTTTGATTAATATTTTAAAATATTTTAATTAACTTAAAAATAATACTTTATAAATTTAACTAATATGTGTCCTTAAAATACATAATAAATTTATCATTAACAAAAAATTTTAAATATTTTTATATTTTTAATAAATATTTTTTTATTTTATAATATTAATATGTATCTTTAGAATATAAAATAAATAAATACATTCCTAACTACTCATTTCCCACTTAAATCAAGTGACGATATTGATTTGTGTCATAAGAATTACTCTAATTCAGATAATTACAATATTCTTAAAAAAATAAATTATATACACTAATGAAAATTATGTTATGAAGTGTAAAATGTTGTAAAACAACTAAATAAATAAATAAAGAAGATATAATATAAAATAAAGAAGTGTTGATAGAAGACTCTAATATTAATATAATTAGTTCAATAAAGATGATTTATATATTTATATATAGTGACGAAAAGAGAAAGAGAGAAAAATTATGTATAAAGAGAGAATCATATTTTATTGTTTCTATGTGTGTTGTACGTAAGGCTATGAAGCCTTATTTATAGCTGTACAAATTCAACCTCTATTAAAGGTTGGTCTTCAAATTTCTCTCTTGAAAACTTCAGCCTTGTGGGAAAATGGGCATCCACCTAGGCTATCTTATCATAACACTTCCTCTTGGATGACCATTTAGGATTATTGCCTCATTAAAACCTTACTAAAGAAAAATCCAGTGGGAAAAAAACCTTAGTGAAGGAAAAAGAGTACAATATCCTTTAGTGATGGGGACTGCCTCATTAAAAATCTTGTCAAGAAAAATCCAATGGGAAAAAAAACCTGACCAAGGGAAAAATAGTACAGTCTCCCCCTCTTGTCGACATCATTTGATATCTCGAAATCGGCGCATCCCAATCTCATGTACCAATCTTTCATAGGAGGATTTTGGGAGTGACTTTGTTAATAAATCTGCCAGATTGTCACTTGAACGGATCTGTTGGACATCAATTGTCCCTTAATTTTGAAGATCATGAGTGAAGAAGAATTTGAGAGAAATATGCTTTGTTCTATCGCCTTTGATGTATCCACCTTTAAGTTGAGCAATTCATGCTATATTATCTTCAAACAGGACAGTTGGAGCTATCTTATGATTAATCAGTCCACATGATGACAGAATATATTGGATTAAACTCCTGAGCCAAAAACACTCGCGACTTGCTTCATGAATCGCTAGTATTTCGGCATGATTAGAAGATGTTGCAGCAATCGTCTGTTTCGTGGACCTCCAAGATATAGCCGTTCCACCATATGTGAACAGGTATCCTGTTTGAGATCTCCCTTTATGTGGATCAGACAAGTATCTAGCATCTGCATAGCCAACTAATTGTGACTTGGATCCATAGGGATAAAACAATCCCATATCAACCGTTCCATGAAAATATCGAAAAATTTTTTTGATTCCACTCCAATGTCTTCTGGTTGGAAAGGAACTATATCTTGCTAGTAAATTCACCGCGAATGATATGTCAAGTCGCGTATTATTAGCAAGATACATTAGCGCTCCAATGGCACTAAGATATGGTACTTCAGGACCAAGGATATCTTCATTCTCTTTTTTAGGACGGAATTGATCCTTTTCCACATCCAAAGATCTTACGATTATTGGGGTACTTAATGGATGTGACTTATCCATATAAAATCTTTTCAAAATCTTCTCTGTGTATGTTGTTTGATGAATAAAGATCCCATTTTTTATATGCTCGATCTGCAAGTCGAGACAAAATTTAGTCCTTCCAAGATCTTTCATCTCAAACTCTTCTTTTAGAGTTTTTATAATTGTTGGAATCTCTTCAGGAGTCCCAATGATATTTAAATCATCAACATATACAGCAATTATAATGAATCCATATGCAGTTTTCTTTATGAAAACACACGGACATATATCATCATTCTTGAATCCGTTTTTGGCCAAATATTCAGTAAGACGATTATACTACATTCGTCCAGATTGCTTTAGACCATATAAAGATCTTTGCAATTTGACTGAGTATAACCCTTGCGAATATTCATTGGATGATTTAGATATCTTTAGTCCTTCAGGGACTTTCATATAGATATCCCGATCTAATGAGCCGTATAAATAAGCTGTTACCACATCCATTAAATGCATATGCAGTTTATGATATGCAAATAAACTGACCAAATAACGCAATGTTATCGCATTCACTACAGGGGAATACGTTTCTTCATAATCTATATCGGGCCTTTGTGAAAAACCTTGTGCCACAAGTCGGGCTTTGTAGCGCACAACTTCATTTTTCTCATTTCGTTTTCTCACAAATACCCAACGGTATCCAACAGGTTTTAGATCTTCAGGTGTACGAACTACAGGTCCAAAGACTTCACGTTTTGCAAGTGAGTCTAACTCAGCCTTCATGGCTTCTTTCCATTTTGTCCAATCATTCCTTTGTCGACAATCTTCGACTGATCTTGGCTCAAGATCCTTACTTTCATGTATGATATTTAATGCCACATTATATGCAAATATTTTATTGACAATTGTCTTATTTCGGTCCCATTTCTTTCCTGTAAAGACATAATTTATCGAGATCTCGTCATTTTCACAATTTTCAAGTACCTGAACGTCTTCTGGCGTTAAAATTATATCAGAATTTTGGACAACTGCAGGTGTCTTTACAATGTCTTTTTCAACAGGAATCGTATTTACCTCTTTTCTCTTTCGAGGATTTTTATCTTTGAAACCGATAGGCCTACCACGCTTCTAGCGTGCATTTGCTTCAGTGGCTATTTGTCCTACTGGGACATCAATTCGAATTGGGGCATTTTCTGCCCTGCCACGCTTCTGGCGTGAATTTGCTTCAGTGGCTACTTGTCCTACTAGGACATCAATTCGAATTGTGGTATTTTCCGCTGGTATATAAGATTTGGTTATCCTCTTTGTATCGAAAAATGCATCAGGCAATTCATTTGCCATTCTTTGCAAATGTATAATCTTTTGAACTTCTAGTTCACATTGCCCTGATCAAGGATCTAAATGCATCAACGATGATGCATTCCAATTAAGTTTCTTTTCAGGAAACTTATTCTCTCCCCCTAATGTTAGAAATTTTGATTCATCAAAATGACAATCCACAAATCGGGCTTTAAATACATCTCTAGTTTGTATCTCAAGATACCTCACTATAAAGGGAGAATCATATCCAACATATATCCCCAATTTTCTTTGGGGTCCCATTTTGGTGCGATTAGGTGGTACAATGGGAACATATATCGCACACCCAAATATTCTTAAATGGGAAATATTTGGCTGCTGGCCAAAAGATAATTGCATAGGAGAGAACTGATGGTAACTCGTTAGCCTCAAACGAATAAGTGCTACGGCATGTAAAATAGCATGCCCCCAAACCGAGGTTGGGAGATTTGTTCTCATAAGTAAGGGTCTAGAAATTAATTGGAGGCATTTAATAAGTGATTCTGCTAACCCATTTTGTGTGTGAACATAAGCTACTGGATGTTCAACACTTCTTCCATTAGCCATACAATAAGCATCAAAAGCTTGGGAAGTAAATTCACCAGCATTATCAAGACGAATTACTTTGATTGGATTTTCTGGAAATTGTGCTTTTAATCGAATAATGTGAGCCAGTAATCTCGCAAACGCCAGGTTGCGAGAGGACAATAAGCACACATATGACCATCTCGAAGATGCGTCTATCAGGACCATAAAATATCTAAAAGATCCACATGGTGGATGAATAGGTCCACATATATCACCTTGAATCCTTTCTAGAAATTCAGGGGACTCAAATCCAATCTTTACTGGTGATGGCCTTAAAATTAACTTCCCTTGAGAACATGCAGTACAACAAAATTCACTAGATTTAAGAATCTTCTAGTTCTTTAGTGAATGTCCATGAGAGTTTTCAATAATTCTCCTCATCATGGTTGTTCCCGGATGACCCAATCTATCATGCCAAGTTATGAATTCATTTGGTCTAGTAAACTTCTGGTTTACAATGGTATGTGATTCAATTGCACTAATCTTGGTATAATACAATCCAGATGAAAGTGAGGGCAACTTTTCTAATATAACTTTCTTATTTGAATCATGAGTTGTGATACACAAGTACTCATGATTTTCCTCATTCATAGTCTCAATATGATATCCATTTCGGCGAATATCTTTAAAGCTGAACAAGTTTCTTCGAGATTTGGTAGACAATAGTGCATTATTTATTATGAATTTTGTTCCTCCAGGAAACAAAATTATAGCTCTTCCAGAGCCTTCAATCACATTGTCCGAGCCAATAATAGTATTAACATATTTTTCTTTTGGCACAAGATGGGTAAAATATATATCACTTTTAAGAATAGTGTGTGAACTCGCACTATCCGCAAGGTAAATATCTTCGGAATATGTCCTTGCCATTTTTCTTCAAAGACAAATGATAATAATAATAAAATGAGTAGAAGTACATGCACAGTAAAATTATTTACATGAATACTTAACAAACACATACACATATCAAACTATTCCATCATTGATCAAATAGTCAATATTTTCTTCAGAATCCTTAAAGAAATTAGATACATTATAATGAGTGGTGGAATTTTCATCATTTGAAACAAAATTTGTTTCCTTTCCTTTTTCATCCATTTTCAAGAATGCTTGATAAAGATCAACTAAGTGCCTTGGGGTACGACAGGTACGTGACCAATTGCTCTTTCCACCACAACAGAAGCATTTATCCTCAATTGATTTACTTTGCCCATTGTTTCTTTCTTTATCCCACTTCTGGTGAGATCCTTTCTTATGAACATAATTTCTTTTTCTTCCATAACTTTTCTTGTTATCAAAATCTTGTCATTTACCTCTTTTGGGGTTATAATTTGTCGCATTTGCTTCAGGAAATGGGGCGGCGCCAGCTGGGCGCGCTTCATGATTTCTTAAGAGTGACTCATTGTTGCGTTCAGCAACAAGAAAGCAAGAAATTAGCTCAAACAAAATTTTTAAATCCTTTTTTCTCGATTGCTACTACAGGAGCACATTCGAGGCATGGAAGGTCGATAAAGTTTTCTCTAACATATCGGGCTTGAGGAGGTATCACCGTCTTTTGATGATTGTACCTTTATTCAAGGTCTTTCCACAGATCTGCAGGATCTTTTAATCTGGGATATTCATTTTTTAATCATACGTCAAGATGACGACGAAAGAAAATTATGGCTTTGGCTATATCCTTCTGGGATGTATTATTTTCAGCCTTAATGTTATCTCCAAGATCCATTGAATTAAGATGGATTTTAACATCTAGTATCCATGATAAATAATTATTTTCAGATATATCAAAAGCATTATATTCAAGATGAAAGAGATTCGCATAATAAAAATTTGTTACTTGAAGTCTTCCTAAAATTTCGTTAGAGTTTCGTGCTGATAACGTGTTGTAAAACAACTAAATAAATAAATAAGGAAGATATAATATAAAATAAAAAAGTGTTGATAGAAGACTCTAGCATTAATATAATTAGCTCAATAAAGATTATTCATATATTTATATGTAGTAACGAAAAGAGAGAGAGAGAAAAATTATGTATAAAGAGAGAATGATATTTTATTGCTTCTGTGTGTGTTGTACGTAAGGCTATGAAACCTTATTTATAGCTGTACAAATTCAACCTCTATTAAAGGTTGGTCTTCAAATTTCTCTTTTGAAAACTTCAGCCTTGTGAAAAAATGGGCATCCATCTAAGCTATCTTATCACAACACAAAAGAGACACTCTCGAATTATTACTGAACAAAGTATTTTACTCAAATTTTGTTCTATTTTAATAGAAAATGTGATATCTCAATATTACTAAAATTTATTTTAAATGTCGTAAAATTAAATCAAATTAAAGATTAAAAATAATAATTTTAAAAACATTAAAAATAAAAATAATATTTTAAAAAGTAATTTCACAAATAAATAAAAAGAGACTTGTAGATCTAAATCTGACAGATATTTATTGCCTAGCATAAATTCAAAATGTAACCGAACTACTACCAATCAAATAGAGCATTACGCCACAAAATTCTACACTTTAAATTAGAGCAAAGAATATCGTGGCTATGGTAACAAAGTTTTACATGGCTCCACCCATAGCCCAATACCATCAATTTCTCCTCCTAAAAATAAAATCATCACCCTCCACTAATAATCAGGAATCACAAAACAAAACTAATTTTAAGATTGCCTCATAACCCACAATTTAACATTACCACTTGAAGCTAGCTAATTAATAATTTGACTCTTATAACAAAAAATGGTGGTGCAAGATCTCCATGAGCTAGATCCTTGCAATTCAAGGATTTGGTGATAATTATTAGTTTAATTTTTACCCTACATTGATAATTCCTCCCCCTTCATTCTCTTCAATTACACCCAAAATTTTTCATATGCGTATCTTCATAAGAGCATTTGTTCTATCTAGCTAGTTTGTTGATTTTGGCAACAAGTCATGAATACAGCTACATTGAATACCTCAACAAGCACCTTGGGACATGAGGCAACCACAACTAATAACACCATATGGGTGTGTGAACGCTTCACAAGGGCTGCAAGGTCAAGAGGAATATTCTTCAGTGATAACCCTTTGTCTTACACGATGCCAGTGCTTATTCTCCAAACCTCCGTTGTTGCATTGATCACCACAACCTTACAACTCCTATTAACCCCCTTTGGCCAAACTAGTTTTGTTCCCCAGATGCTGGTAATTTATTGCTTCTAATGTTTTAATATATATTAGAGAGTAAAGAAATAACATAGGTTTGATTGGATTTTTTATTTGTGTAAGATGTATGTATTCATAATTGATAATTCTTGTTTTAACCAAATTCCGAGTTTCATATTGAAAAGCGGTTTAGTTACAAAGAAATGAAAATATATTTTGTGAAGTTTAAGATTATACCTGAAAGTATTATACATGGTTGATGTGCATGCCAATACTTATAAATTGTAAATCAGTGCTCATTATAAATACCCAATTCATCTTTGAGAGATCAAAATAATAGTTTAGTGGTGTGTCCTAGGAAATGAATAACGTAAAAATAGTTTTCTGTTGTTAGCTCTTGAGTTTGTCGTTATCTCATTCGTATTAATCCATTATTGTTAACACTGCTAAAAGAAATGGATTAATAGTCGTTGAAAATGTCTCTATTTTGCTCTCCATGACGGATCAAGCTTTTATAACGAATAATTTTAGTTTTTCAAAGACCAACTAGATATATAAAATTCAGGACTAAATTATTTTAGAAATTGAATAGACCGATACTCTTTTAAACACTTATCTATATTTTTTAAGGCTACATTGTTATTTGTGATTAGTCTACTTGTATTTATTAACACATCAAAGTTCTTACATTTTATCAATTTTTTCATACACACATGCATATATAAGTCTAGTACAATTTAGTTGACCGAAAGCATGAATGCATGAATCATTATATTATATGTGTCGTCTAATATTCTAATATTCTATACTGAAACTGACAAGTAACATGATTGCTCCTCAATTGTTTTGTAACATTTTTTAGATGTATTCAGGGAGGATTAGCACTAGGACCATCCATCCTGGGACAAATCGGTGTGGTTCGAAAGTATTTGTTCCCACCAAGAACCTTCTACGTGAGCGAGACCATCGCCTTTTTCGGCAGCATGATATTCATGTTCCTCATAGGAGTCAAAATAGACCTAACCTCAATAATCACAACGGGTAAAAAAACGTGGGCAATTGCACTCTCTTGTTTCGTATTCCCCATCGTTTTCACCGCAGTAACCGCCCTCACACTCCGCGCACTATTCCTGCTCCCTCAAGAAAACCTCTACACTTCCATCTTCTACGTCTCTTTCTACTTATCAAGCTGTTCGTTCCACTCCACAGCAAGCCACCTCGCAGATCTGAAGCTCTTGAACTCTGAGCTTGGCCGTTTGGCCGTTTCTTCCTCCATGATTTCTGGAACAATCTCTGCTGTTTTGATAACTTCAGTTTTCTCACACCATGGTTTGAGGAAGGGCTCTAGGTCGTTGCAAATGGCGTCGCTATCGTTTCTTTTCTTGGTGGCTGTCATAGTTTTTGTTTGTAGGCCCATTATAATGTGGATGATAAGGCGAACCCCGGAAGGAAAGCCCATTAAGGAAGCCTACATAATTACGATTTTCGTAATGATGTTGTTGTCTGCGTTGTTTAGTGAGCTTATTGGGGGCATTTTATGACTGGGCCTATACTTTTGGGCCTTGCTGTGCCTGATGGGCCACCTTTGGGCTCAGCGTTGAGTGAGAAGCTGGATGCTTTGGTTTCGGCAGTGTTCTTGCCGTTGTATTTTCTTTTCAGTGGGGCAAGGTTTAATTCCTTTGCACTTGATGCAACGAGCTTTGCGGTTGTGCAGGTTTTGGCTATAAGTAGCTTCCTTGGGAAGATTTTTGGAGCAATGTTGCCTTCGCTTTATTGCAAGATGTCTGTCACTGATTCTCTTTCCTTAGGTCTTATCATGAGTGCACAGGGCATCACTCAAATGCTCTACTTGCAAGGTTCTATGTACCTCAAGGTAAGAATTAATCACATCATCAGCTATATTATTTGACTAATTAAGAAATGATTTATTGATTCATATTTATTTAATGAAAAATGTTAGAGAATTAATATTTTTTTACTAATATTAGCCAACATTTTGAGACCACTTTTTTTATATTATTAAATTTTGTGATATAAAATTTAGTATTTTCGATTTAGAATTGATGAAGTGTTGGCAAAAAATATAATTTTATTAGTTATTTAACATTGTTTTTATTTAGAGAAAAAAAGAGAATTAAAGTATACATTAGTGTTACTAAATTTATAGCATAAAATGACATTAATGAGATGCCTTTTATAAAAATAATAGTTAGTATTATGTAAAACAGTCTAATTTTTATATGAAAATATTTGTATATGAATAGTGACTAATTTCTAAAAGCCATCCTAAATGCGTTGCAGATTATAGATACGGAAACATATGGCAATGTGGTGATATCAATGATATGGTTAACCGGAGCAACCACACCTTTAGTGAAATTCCTATATGACCCTTCGAAGAGGTACTTAGCCATAAACCGAAGAAGAACCATTGAACATGCATCTCCAGACGTGGAACTCCTCCTCATGGCATGCCTTCACAACGAAGAAAACACACCATCCATGATCAACATTCTCGACATGTCAAATCCAACAGAACAAAGCCCCATTTGCTTCTACGTCCTTCATCTCATTCAATTAACCGGAAGAGCAACACCGCTCTTCATAGACCACCAATCCACTAGCAGCAAAACAAATTCCCTATACTCCACCCATTCTCAACACATCATCAACGCTTTCAGATCTTACGAGCAGCAAAATGTCGAGAAACTTGTCGTCAATCTCTTCTCATCCATTTCTCCTTATGAAACAATGCATGACGAGGTTTGCATGCAAGCCGCGGAGAAAAGGGTCTCTATGTTGATCGTCCCATTTCACAGGCGAGTAATAACATAAAAATTACTTTCTTTAATTTAGGTAAAAATTTAAATACAGTTGATTTATTGTAAATTTAAATAGTTAAAAATTATTAAATAATTTAATAAATTAAACTAAATTATTATCTAATTATTTTTTAACTGTCAACTTAACAAAAAAATAATTATGTATAAATTTGTATCTTTAATTTAATTTTTATAATTTTATATATATAATATTTATAATGATATATCTATTACATTTAAAATTATTTATTTATTTTGTCAATGAACTATAACTCAAATGACATAGTCTCTCCATATTCAAAGAGTTGCAGTTCAAGTCTCTTTATCGTTGGTTAAAAAAAAATTATTCAATTTATTTCAACAATAACTAATAAATACAAACTAAAAAATTTAAACTGATGTTTATTATTTTTCAAATATTTTTGTTCACAGGCAATGGAGTTCCAACGGTGTAGTAACTGAATCAGCGCATCCGATTAGGGCATTCAACCGTCAAATATTGAGAACTGCGCCTTGTTCGGTAGGAATACTGGTTGATCGTGGAACTTTGAGCAAGAGCAATTATTTAACGTCTGCTTCCTTCTATAGCGTCGGAGTCTTGTTCATAGAAGGCTCCGACGATCGCGAAGCGTTGGTTTACGCGATGCGCATGGCGGATCATCCTAATGTGAGTGTTACAGTGGTTAGGTTAATAGAGCCAAGAAGAAAAAGTAGGAACTTAATGATGAGAGATCCAGATGGGGATTTAATTCATAAGTTTAAAGTAGAGCACTGCATTCAAATCAAAAGACATGACTATAGAGAAGAAGTGGTGAGGGATAGTGTTGAGATGATTAGTGCGATTAAGTCTTTGAATGGTTGCTTTGATTTGATTATGGTGGGTAGGCGCCATGCGAATGGTGAATCTTCATCGTTGTTTAATGGAATGAATGAGTGGAATGAGTATCCTGAACTTGGTGTTGTAGGGGACATGCTTGTTTCTTCGGATTCTAGTTATGATGGTTCTGTTATGGTGGTGCAGCAACAAATGTTAGGGTTTCGTGGTGGTGGTTATCATCATCCTGATTTTCATATGGATTCCAATAATGGTCCTATGATCCATCATCCTAGGCAAGAAAGATCCCCGAATGTTGTGGAAGTGCCACGTGATACAAGGGTGTGGCCAATGGTTTAATTAACGACATTGGATATTGAAAGATTTATCAACAACATATAGATTTTAGAATTTAGACCCGTAAAACAATTTTAGAAAAGGAAATCATTCTTGTACATATGTATATATTATCAATTTAATTTTGATGTATAGATATAATTCAAGGTATTTTATGTAATTATCTAATTTTTTTTTAATGATTATTTACACATTAAATTTGACTGTTTTAATCCAGGTTAAATTTCAATTTTATTTCTATTATGTAAAACATTTTATTTTGTTTATTATTAAAGATATAATCATTTATATATGTTGTCTCCTCCCATAACGGATTCAAAAATTTTAATATGAAGGGCAAATTTTAGATAATTTTTTTTCATTCTATAAAAATAATTAACATATAATTATTAGTGTTAATTATTTAAAAAATTTATCAATATATATATATATATATATATATATATATATATAAATTTTTTTCATAATTTTATCTTTAATATTACATAAAAGAAATATAACAATATTAATAATAAATTATAAAATTATAAAATAGCAATAAGTTATAGCGTGTTTAGTTAAAAATGATCAAATATCTTATTAATTAAAATTAATTCTTTCAAAAATTTTAAAAAATTTAAAAATAAATTATAAATTATTAATTGAAAGACATAGTACCCTTATAGAATACAAGATATAAGATATTTTTATAAATTTTTTTTCTTTTCACAATGTAAATTTAAAAAAAATGAGTTTTTTTACAAGAAAAAATATCTAAAATACATAATGTAATTACTAAAATATAGCTATGTAAGTCATTATTAATATAATAATATAAATTTTAAATATAAATATAAAAAAATAAATATTTTTTTAAAATAAATATAGAGGTTATTATATAAAAACTAATTTGAAAGGTACAAAGACTTGAGGGTATGATATTAAATTAGTTAAATAAAAAAATAATAGTGAATAAAACAATTAAGACATAAATCCATCAAATAATAAAAAATAATACATATAAAATTACTAATTACATAATATTTTTTATTTTTTAAACACATATATCATATATAAATATAGGGGGAGGCGAGGCCACTACTCGCCCCCTCTAGGTCCGTCCCTGTCTCCTCTTATATCAGTTTAAATTTTTAAAAGAAATGATTTTATGATATGGTATCAAAACTTTATGTCCGAAAGAATTAAAATTTAATCTTTGGTGAACCAAAAATAAAATGTAATATAAGGCAAAATAAAAAGAAAAAGCTTCTAAGAAAAGTGGTTTCATGACACTTATGTTACTTTTGTAGTTATATTAAAGTTTAATTACTCTACAGGTCCTTATAGTTTTACCAAATTTTCAATTAGGTCCCTATACTTTTTTCTTTTCAATTGGTCTCTATAATATAATTTTTTTTTTCAATTTAGTCCCTGTTAACATTAAACGTCTAAAAAACATTAGTAAATTGTGAATTTACTTATATACTCTTATCTTCTACCTATAATAAGTTTATATTTCTCTGAAATTTCTCCCCTTACTACAACAATTCCTGTAGATAGCGGTGGAAATTTTGTGACGGTTTTATAAAACCGCCGTCAAATGAATAATTGCGTTGCATAGCGCGGCGGTTAAGAGTGGGGCTGCAATCAGCCTTTTATTTAGCGGCGATTTTTCTAGAACCGCTGCGATATGTAACTTGGGGTGAATTATTATTTTACATTTTGCGGCGGTTTTCTTTCAACCGCCGCAAAATACATTTAACTACATATTTCAATTTTTTTTAGTAATAAGCATCTGGGTATAATCTAGTTAAGTTAAAACTACTTTTTCAAACTACATATGTTTAAATCGTTATTACTTAAACTCGTAATACTATTTCTAGATTCGTTTTGCGTAAAAAAATTTACAAGTTAAATAAGTTATATATGTTAACTCATGTGAAATTACCAATAAGATTTTCAAATTTGCATTCAAACATAAATGTAAAAGAAAAAAATAAAGTCTTTATATACTTAAAATAAAGTTCTAACGAGCATAAATTAAAGTTACTTTTCTTCGAAGTTATGCCTTACTAAACCTAAATCAAGAAACTCTAAAAGTAGATAAACATATAAAATTGCGACCCAAACCATTAAATTAAGGGAATCAATGTAACTCTTATAATAAAATATCAAAATTACTTTTCAACATTGTATTGACCTGGCGAAAAATACTCTGTCAAGAATCTATGGGTTTCACGTCTTACAGGATCTGATATGTCATCTCCATACCATGACTTTTTGTTCAAATTAAAGCACCTTTTGGTAACATGTATATCATCTTCTTTTTGTTGGTCTTCTAAAATTTTATTGTCTTCTTCCGAAACCATATTGAGATCAAACTGCATGGATCTGTCAATTCTAACGGAGGAGATATAATCTAAATTGGAATAAATGACCATTTGTACTCATGAAAGATGATAACGTTGATATATGTACTCATAATAGATCGAAACTGATCTTGTACCCACGAAAGTTGCCCTTCGTATGACAAAAGTACCCTACTTTGGTTATGCACTTGCTTCGTTATTATCTGAACCTACGTGGCACTCCCAACCCTCCAAAACTCTATCATTCTTCAATTCCATTTCTAATTTCAACCACCCATCCCTATTCCATGGTAGCAGCTTCTTCCTCCTCTGCCGCCATGGCTGCTCTTCCATCCTTTCACACCTTCGCTTCATCCTCGCGCTCTCCTTCCCAACTCTCCCTCTTTTTCAAATCCTTCTCCATCAAAAAGTGAGAAGCTCCAAACAATCACAAAACACCTATGGGGGATGAAGAATACCATGCCATGCCTCCATCAGAGGCCATTTTTCGATTTGGGTTCAATCCCTCAAAAATGACGTCCTGAACCGGCGTCGAACCACAGGTGCCGCTGTTGTTTGGAGATCACAAATCCCACACCAGAGTATGAGACTTTTTCCAAAACGGCTTCAAACCAGTCGTTCGTCCCTGAGATCGGACCTGACGGTCTCCCTCGAGAAGCTTTTGTCATTAGCTACACCGAGAAGGTACGTCTCTATTCTTTGCTCCTCAATTCAATTCCGTTGTTACTTCATTTTCTCATTCTTTGATTCCTTTCTTCTCCTTGTTGTAGAACATCGAAGAAGAGAAGCTTCAGTTGCACAGACAACTTCTCTTTCTCTGGCTATTTTTTTTATTCATTTGGATATGGCGATGAGTTTGTGCTCGGTTCTTGATTCTTTTTGTGCGGTTGCATTTGCGGCATTGTTTCAAGTTAAGTTTTTTTTACTTCCATGGTCGAATTGAATTCATTATTTTTTTTATCTTTTGGTTTACAAGTAATTTTAATTTTTGTTTTTTTGAAGTAGAAATTGGACATCAATTTTATATAATCCAATGATTCTTCTGGCAAAGATAACTAAAATTTGGTGACTATGAAAATTGAAGATGCAATAACAAGCTAGGAAAGCAATAGGAGGGTTTGGAAAAGAGGGAGAGTTGAGAAGGAGAACGCGGGGATGAGGCAAAAGTGCGAAAGGACGGAAGAGCGGCAGTGGCGGCAGAGGAGGAGGAAGCTGCCGCCATGGAATAGGGATGGGTAGTTGAAATTAAAAATGGAATTGAAGAGGGATAGGGTTTTGGAGGATTGGGGGTGCCAGGTAGGTTCGAATAATAACGAAGAAAGTGTATAACCAAAATAGGCTACTTTTGTCACACGGAAGGCAACTTTCGTGGGTACAAGATCAGTTTCGATCTATCATGGGTACATATATCAGTGTTATCATCTTTCATGGGTACAAATGGTCATTTATTCTCTAAATTGTCTTCTGAATCAAACTCTTCCCCATCTAAACTGTCAGGAACTATTTCCCAGAATATTCAAGTAATACTAAAAATATCAACATGCATACAACAAAATAAGTATATTCAGAAGAAACTGATAACTCCCAAGTCATTAGATAGTAATTTAGAAAAGAAAATGGACGACAATATGCTAAGACAATTTTAAAACTAAAAGCAAATAAACAACAATTACCATCTCCCTTGTTGGTAATTTGGGAAAAATTCTTACACAGAAGCTCTATAACGAATGTTGTGCTTGCACAGCATGAAGAAATGTCCTCAATTTTCATTTGTCCTATTCCACTGTCATGTTATGTTTACTAATATTTAAAACTCGTAACACTATTGGAATTGATATCGAATATTAGATATCAAGATTATCAAAACTGCAGCATTAAGAACAACAACAACTGAAACATCATTAAAGATTTGACGTAAACTAACTTTTGACGAAAAAAACCGGTGAAAGAAAAAAAAATCTGCTTTTATTCATGAAAACGCACAATACATTAAAGACTTAACTGCAAATAAAAAATACACAAGTTTTTTGTAACCAAAGAAAATGGCGTACATCGTTGAGTTTATTTAACTTATTCATGACACAAAGATCCTTTTTAAATCACGTTAACTTTTTTCATATAAGCATTACGCAACATCATCAAAATTCTCTAAAGCATTTTTTGTGTGGTCTTCTATATCATCCTCCCTGTCAACTATAAATCTCCAATGTCACCTTCCGTTGACATGTTCAACCTTGGCTGTAGAGAAAAACCAATTTCAGCTTCTTCATTCTCTTCTCCCATGTCATACAAATCTCGTGGTTTCAGATGAACCACAACACTCCATTCCTTAGCTACTTCATCATCCACATAGTATACAAACTGAGCTTCTGATGCCAATATGTATGGTTCATCGTCTTCTCGATCACCAGTGTGTATCGGACGAGAGAAATTAACGCTGGTAAGGCCCAAATAGTCTTGTTTGATGCCTCTGCTGGTAGTGGTATTTGAACAATACCAGTGTGAAATGACAGCTATAATTCAATTCAATTATGTCCAAATTTTTTTCATAATACGGAACACTACCAACAACTACTCTATTATCACGCATGCTTGCATATATAACTTCTTGTATTAGATGATACATAACTCTACTGTTTTGGATTTTCAGCCCGTCTTCCTTTGTGATAGTTCTAAACTCTTACCCGTTAATGTTGTATGCCCAAAAACGTCTTGCCTAAATCATGGGATCGCCTGCAAGCAACTTCATTTCTTTCGAATGAAGCGTACTTTTCATTGGAACCTGGAACCACATAACATTCATGCTTTATATTAAAATCGGATTTCATAAAGTACGAATTCTAGGCTAAAAATACATTGGTCAAGTTAATATTCTATCAACCTCATGCTTGAACCACTGAGAAAATTTCGCATGCACAACACTGTCTATTTAGATTGCGACCTTGTTTGAGCCTGTAACCTTCGCTTTTTTTCCCTAAATGTACATTATGAGAGAAAAGAAAATTAGTCAACTAGTCATTAGGTGAAAAGAGTTATATTTGTGTTTTAAAAATACGTGTGTATACTTACTCAACAAACAAAACCACGACCTTGCAGTTGACTAGCACATGACGATGTGCTTGATGCTTTTCCATTGGAGTGAGTTCGAAATGCGAAACAGCCCCTAATGCCTTTCCAATAGCTGGGAACATAGTTTCCCCTAAATATGTGTAACATCAACGGGTTGATCATCAACTCTCCCTGGTCGATTGATTCTAGTCTCAATATTATCCAAATATCTAGAACAGAAAGTTAGAATTTTCTCAGATAAATAGCCTTCCGCAATTGAGCCTTCTAGTTGTGCCCTATTACGAACATACTGCTTCAAACGACCTGGATACTTTTTATATAAATACAACATAATGCTCAGTATTTACACAATTAATTCAACTGATTGTATTAAAGGGATTTATTAATAAGCTAACCTTTCTATTGAATACATCCACCGAAAATGTACTAGTCCACCAAGATTTACTTTATCAACGAGATACACTGTGAGGTAAACCATGATGGTGAAGAAAGATAGAGGGAAAATCATTTTCATCTGACACAGGATTTGCACAACATGATTATATTGAAGGTCAGCAAGATGTATAGGGTTTATGGCTTTCCCACAAAGTTCTCGAAAAAATGATGACAAATTTGAAATTACATTAGATACCAGACTCAGAAGTGCATTCTTCACCAAAATTGGAAGTAATTGTTCCATCAGAATATGGCAGTCGTGACTTTTCAACCCAGACAACTTGTGCTGTCGCAAATCAATACAACAAGCAATATTGCTAGAGTAACCATCTGAAAAGACCATATTCTGCAGAGTCTTCAGGAATACTTCTGTGAATTTGACATCGTAAACATTGCAGAAGGATATTTACCACCTTCGTCCAGCCACAATTCAGACCTTATGCCCATACATTGTAAATCTTTGTGAGCTTTAAGATTGTCTTTTGATTTGCTGCTATCGTTTAAGACGGTGAAGACCACATTGTCACAGATATTTTTCTCTATATGTATCGCATCAAGGTTATGACGCAACATCTGATCCTTCTAGTACGAGAGGTCAAAGAAAACACTTTTTCTTTTTTCAGTGCGAGTCATCTTCATCCGCATCTTGACCATTGCGTCTTTTTCTGGCTGTCATAGTTGAAATCTTTCTAAATGAAGTGTGCACATTAGACTGTTGTCTCAATACATCTGTTCCAGATAACTTCTTCGGTGGATCTCTACCTTCTACTTGCCTGTCAAATCTATTCCGGTTTAGTGTTTTATTTGTGTCTCTGATTCAAAATGCGGCGATGGTTCATGAAACACCATTTTTTACTGTCTTTTTAGCCGATGAGGCTTAGTGTCCAAGTTAAACGTAGGACACGCTAACCCACTATGCGTATTCCAACCAAATAGGTTTTCCAATCCTGGAAAGTCGCTGATAGTCCACATTAGTGCCGCACACATCTTGAAAGTGTTTCCCTCTTTGGAATCATACATTTTGATGCCATCCCATAATTGCTTCAACTCATCTACCAAAGGCTGCAAGTAAACATCTATCTCGTTACCTAGCATTTTCGGCCCAGGAATAAGCGTGGATAGAATAAAAGATGTTTGTTTCAGGCAAAGCCAAGGCGAAAGATTATGCGGAATAAGAATCACAGGCTAGATAGAATACTTTGTGCTCATATTCTCAAAAGGATTAAATCCATTACTCGCCAAGGCTAGGCAAACATTGAACGGATCCTTTGAAAAGTTAGTATACTTTGCAACAAAATTTTTCCATTCTTCAGCATCCCTTGAATGCCTCAGCAAACCATCATTATTACACGCCTCTTTATACCATAACATGTCAGTTGATGTCTTGTTGCACATGAATAACCGTTGCAGTCATGGTATAAAAGGAAAGTAACAAAGAGTCTTGGTTGTTATAGGTTTTCCATTTCTTTCCCACCAATATCCCACTATATGCATGCTAGAATTATTTTCCATCCATTTAATTGTGGAACCCAATACTGCTTAGGAACATAGTCTTGTAAGTTTCGCTGTTATTTGTGATAATTGTTAACACATCTAACCAGTAGAAAATTAGTAGAATAATTAATGAGAGATTTTTTCTTTTTTTTTTGGGACCGAATTAATTATTGTTTATTTAGCATTTTATTGTAAAATTTTGGATCTAAATTTTTAAATGTTCCATAAATGTTTCAATTTTTCACGTCCAGTTCCCGCTTTAGATCCTAAGCATTTTGAAACTTGGCAGTGTCTTATTCTAGCACTTGGATACTGAATTTTTTGAAACAAAAATTGCAACTTCAATGGCCTATGCAGATTCAGCAGAAGAATTGTGGAATGATCTAAAAGAGATGTTTGAACGTAGAAATGGACCACGAATCTTTGAGCCGAAAAGAGAATTAATCAATCTAAAGCATGGAGCGATGACTATATCGCAATACTTCACCAGAATTAAGATGCTATGCGAAGAGCTAATTCCTTATTATCAAGTGCAATGTAACTATGGAGATGCACGTTCAATACAAGAAATTCTAGAAATTTGATAACAAATTTTACTCATGGAGCCTGTCAGGTTTAAATAAGGTTCTTTCACTAGTGGTTCAAGAGGAGAACCACACACCAATTGGTGTTAGTTTTTCACCAAATTAGGGGTTGATTTTTTCGTCAAGAATCAACTTGTGTAGTGAAATCATGGTAGAGGAAAGCGCCATATGAAGAAAGATAAGCCTATGTATGTGTTCTCATTGTGACTTGTTCGGTCACATAATGGAGAAAATGTTATAAAATTTATGGATTTTCTCTAGGTTATGGTAGAGGATGTGGAGAGAAACCCGCAATCCATCATGTAGCAACCTCTTAGCAGAACAATGAGGCAAGCTTATCTCTAAACCTAGATGCCAACCAGGTTTAATAACTCATTATCTTGCTCAACTGCCAAAAAATTCAAGAACTGTCAGCAAACGAAATCCATTAAAGTGTCAACACTGGCAATTATAGTCCTTAACTCATCACTATCAAGATCTCAAATGCTTTTAAATTGTTAGATTTTAGACAGTAAAACAACCATATAACTTATGACAAACCTTTTTTTTCCAAAATTCATGCATGTCTCAAAACCTTTTTTAGTAACCCTCCCAAACGGTACACAATTTCAAGTCAAAATACATTGGAATAGTAATTTTGAACTCTAAAATCACACTGAAAAATGCCTTTTATAAACCTGAATTTTGTGTTAATCTCTTATCAGTTTTTCGTTCTTAAGAAACACACAAATCCCAATTATTATTTGGACATAATTACTTTAACATTCAGGATCTCAACTCATTGAAGAAGATTGGGAAGGTTGATTTGAGCAATGGGTTATATATCTTGAAGGCTGATCCACCTTCTAAGATTGATTCATTACTGCAACAGTATGATGTTATAAGTGTTAATAATTTCTGTAATTTTGATATATGACATTTTTGCTTAGGTCAAGTATCAAATAAAGTCTTTCAAAATTTGCTTGTGTCAAATAAATCTTCATTTAGTTCAATCTATTCCTTTATCCATAAGCTTAATTCAAAAAGCTTTCTTTCGAATAGAAAATAATATATATATATATATATATATATATATATATATATATATATATATATATAAATGCATTTGATCTTATTCATTGTGATGTTCGGAGAGCTTACCATATTTTCATATATAAGAAATACAATTATTTTCTAAGTTTAGTTGATGATTGTACTAGATTTTGTTGGATTTATTTACTACATAGCAAGAATGAAGCTGCAAGATATCTCAAATAGTTCCCTACTTCTCTATTCATTTATTGGGACACAATTCAACATCAAATAAAGTGTTTCAGATCAGACAACACAAATGAATTAAGAGAAATGGACAAATCGATCTCTAACTTTTTGGTCTGCAGACATTTAAATTTTTAAGGATTTAAAAATACATTTAAGTCTCTAACTTCTTCAAAATTTAGACACATTGATTCCTGAGTCTAATTTATTCTATTTTAAAAATTCTCCCACGTGTGCATCCGTATCGACCAGGTCAGTACAACGAAAATCACGTTTAATTTTTTCGTTGGGTCTGACAGACCCAAGTGAACATAAGAGATTGATATGTCTAGATTTTGAAAAAGTCAGAGACTTAAATATATTTTCAAATCCCGAAAAACTTAAATATCGTCTACAGATCAAAAGTTCAAGAATCTATTTGTCATTTTTTCAATGAACTAGTATTTCTATTTTCTTACCAGAAAGAGGAGTACCACATCAATCCTCATGCTCATACAAATCACAACAGAATGTTGTGATAGAAAAAAGTATCGACACATCTTTAATATAGCAAGAGCATTATATTTAATTTTCAGTCACAGGTTCTAATCTGGCTACGGGGAGAGTGCATCACCACTGCAATGCTCTTAATAAACAAAACACTACTATCGATCCCGTTTCGGTGACAAAGATGAGTTTCAGAGGCAAAGCATAGATGAGAAGAAGGGTGGTTGTAGCAAGCGGCTAGAGAAAAAAAAAAGAGGAACAACTATATGCAATTGGTCAATTCTATGGTGCTTTTTGTTTGGTATTTAACTTTTGTCCAAATTATCTTTTATATAGTAATTTTAAAATATTTAAATTTTTTTAATTTTTATATTTTTAAATTTAAAATTAATTATTTAATCTATTTTAACAATTAAATAACATCTTTTAGGCACCATAATAAATACTTTTTTACCTTCATTTAATAATAGTTTGAGATTGATGAAATAATGGAAGAAAAAGTATAAGGAGACAATAATTTTAGTGTACAGTGTGTACAATAGAAGTAAAACACTACAAAAAAAAAAACGGGACTTAGCAGCTACAAATTGCCGGCGTTTTCTCAAATTGCCGCAAATTGGTTGAATTGGTGCGGTTCTTATTGCGTAAATAAACTCCGCTCTGATTGATTTGACTTGAGGCGGTTTTGGGTACCAGCCGCAGCAAATAACCTTGTGTGGGGGGCGGGGTGGGGGGAAGGGTTTCGTTTCGCTAAAATACCCAAACAAAAATTAATAGGCACCATTAAGCTTCACCTTTTGCACGCAAACCCCAGCAGAGCAACGACGCCAATCGTCGACGTCCTCCCCAGCCATCTGTCCCGGTGTCGTCGTCGGCAGCCTTCCCCCTTGCCTTGTTGTGAGTTGCAGATCGGCCCCTCTCCCCTCAATCTCGTACGTTCTTCTCCTTTATTCCAATTTAATTTTAGTGCTGTTGATAAATTAATTTTGCATCAATTTCATCTCTATGCCTTCTGAATTTTGGTTTGAACAACACTGATCGATTGATTTTGCCCAAATTTTCCTTTCCCAAATTAACATTCTGATTCAATTTTTTCCTAATTTCTGAACCCTTGAATTCAACCCACCGCCACCCTTCGTATTTTGTCGTTTGTCTCCTATCATCCAACAAGGAGTTGCGTTCAATTTCTCCTCAGGCCAAAGAGAGACCCTCCTAACAGCCAAGAACCAACTGCCGCTCGCGGCCGTTCCACCCGTGACCACCGCTTGCGAGTTCAGATGTGGTGCCTTTGGTGGTGGCCTCCGTATCATCGCCACTCTTGCCCGAAGATCTGCGTTCGCCACCGTTGCTCCATCAACAAGGGTCGCAAACGCTCTCTTCCTCCCCTTCACAGTAGCGTCGTCCCCCCACGCTGCTTGCTACCACCTCGTCGTTCGTCGCGTTCTTTCTCGCAGCTGCTCCGCCTACAACCGCTGCGTCTGTGAACCAGCAACACAGCTTTGGTGTCGGTTCCCGATCCAATAGATCCTTGTCCTCCACCTTCCCCTTCGCGACGGCGTCGTTCTCGGAGCCGCTTCTGGCCGTGAGTTCCCCATCGTCGTTGCCCCGAGTGGTGCCATAAGCATCATCACTGTCCAACACCATCGCGGTAGATAATTTTATATGTGCTTCTAAATCTTCTACTTGTTGAATTGCTTGTGTTGTAATATCATAGATTAGGATTGATGATGCTAGAATTGGACTTTGAAATTTTGATTGGATTTCTAGATCTGAGATTTGAAATTCTGCTTGCTCTGTAGATTCTGTTGAGTCTTCTTGTTGTTGCTGTGGCTGAACATGAAAATCAAAAGTGATTGTTGTTGAGCAGTTTGTTGTTGAAGTCCCTGATGAACCTGAACCTTGATTTGCAAATTGTTTTTCATAAAATTTTGCCAAAGATAAAGCATAGAAAAGAGATTTTGGATTTTCAATGAGATGAATCATGTTTAGTACTTTAATTTATGAGATTTTGGATTTTATAAGTGCAGCTGTGAAAGTTTGATTCCTGTTTAGTACTTTTAATTTCTTGAAGAAGATGAATCCTTTTTGTGTACCAACAAATATTGGATCTGCCATACTTACGATGGATCTAGTCTGTTGTTACATGGACAACATAAATTGGTGTTTTGTTTCGTACCAAGCTTTTATTTTGACTATGTTATCTTCACATTTGTATATTGAATGCAGCAAACCACATCATAAGATGTGAAGCTGTAAGTATTCATGCTTTAATATTACTCTCAGGATGGTGAATTTTTCATATCCAATATTATACCTTTTATTTATTTATTTAACTTTCTTTTTCAGGGACAATTTGGTGTAATGATACAGTCATTGCATCAAAATGTATTGATAAATTTAATATGAAAATATTCCTACAGGATGTGATGCTTTGTGGTGGTTCAGATGCTACTATTATACCCATTGGTATGATTCACTATTGATTCTTTTTCACCTGCGTAAGGTTATCGTGCCATAAATCTAGCTGATATGAATCCACTAATCATTGGTACAGGTTTGGGAGGTTTTGTGGCATGCAAAGCCCTATCACAGAGGAATACAAACCCTACCAAAGCTTTACACCCTTGGGACATTGTAATACAACAAAAATTCTGCTCATTCTTGCTGTTACTCACCATGTTTTTGTATTGCTGATCTGTCAACATTTTTTAGTTTTGAAACAATACAACTATAATTATAATGAGATTTGATGAGCAAGTCTTGTATCCTTTCTTTTAATCTGAACAGAATAGTTTATTAAAAACTAACGTTTCAATGGTCACATATACAACTTTTCTTTTTGATCACACAAATTCTGTCTTCTATGGATATGAGCTATGGCAAATTCAGTTTTTCTTATTAGGTTGTTTATGATATTCCAGAACCGAGATGGATTTGTCATGGGGGAAGGAGCTGGAGTTTTACTTTTGGAAGACTTGGAGCATACAAAGGTACAGGAAATCTGATCTAATAATTTTAGGACAGAACATCCCTTATGAAATGACATTGCATGTTTTGATATTATTACTGAAGACTTGTGCATATAATTTATTTTGTTTAGTGCATCCTTCAGTTCCTTCAAATAGTATTAAAGGACTTCATACATCTGTTCTCTCTTGTATTAGGATTGATTTTTAGGCTGCTTGTCATAAAAATTCACCTGTTACTTCTCACGTCAAATCTGCACTAGACATTTTTCTTGCAACTGAATCAAATGCATCTCTTTTACATTGCAGAAAACCTAATCAATCATTAAATAGGTGGAGCTAGAGGCTCATATTAGGTCTTGATTGAGAAGGTGGAGAGAAACCCAAAATGAATGAGGGGACAATGAAAGCACCAGAGGAAATGGTGAATGGTATAGTAATAAGTTGTCTTCCTGTACATACATTTTGTAGTCATTTTTTTAATCAAAATAGGGTTGAAACTTTGAATTATATGGAGTATGAATACCTGATACAATGATACATCTATTTGGCCGTAGGGTAACTTATAGTTGAAGAGGAACTGTTGTACAACCTTATTAGTAAAGGAATGATATTATCTTACTAGTGCCAAAATAAAAGAGAATAAGGAGTATAAAAGAGAATAAGGATTATAATCATCTTATGGTATTGTTTTGTGGTTCATCATTGAAGTGCAAGTTTCTAATCAATCTTTCTGTTGCTTTCAGGTTCTTTCTCTAGGTCAGTAGTGAATTTCATGGCTGGTTGTCAAACTGTAGTATCTAATATTGTGATGTCTGTAGGTGTGTTCTTAACCCTGGAATTCATCACTCCCTTTTTCTGTTACACTCCAAATGCCATTCTTTCTTCAATCATCATTTCTGTTGTCATCAACCTTGTGGACTATCAGGCAACTATTTTGATTTGGAAGATTGATAAATTTGATTTTGTTGCTTGCATGGGAGCATTCTTTGTGTTGTTTTTTGCCACTGTTGAGATAGGACTTCTAATTGCTGTAAGTACTAAATATTAACTAATGTATGCTTAGTTATCTTATGCTTTCAAAATGTGAAGTAGTTTCTACTGGTTAATATTTGTGGCAGGTTTCTATATCCTTTGCAAAGATTCTACTACAAGTTACAAGGCCTAGAACTTGTATCTTGGGGAACATTCCTAGAACCATCTGATATTTGTTAACATTTTAGAATTATTTACGAGTTTAATATTATTTATTTAGTGTTTTTTTATGTTAATATCTCAAGTTTAATAAATATAATGTAAAGAAAATAGGTTATAGTAAAGAAAAATGGTATAAACTATTGTAGTTAGTCAGTTTTTTTTAAGCTCGTGTATGAAATTGCGGCGGTTTAAAACCGCCGCAATTTTTTTTAAATTCACAGACCAAAATAGCAGCGGTTTTGTAACCGCCACAAAATCGTCAGCTTGATTTGTGGCGGTTGTGCCAGCGGTTCATTAGAACTGCCGCAAAATCAAATCTCCATCCCCTAATACGCGACGTTTGGCGAAGCGCTGGTATGTCATTTTGCGGTGGTTTAAAACCGCCGCAAATCCATAAATAAATCGCCGCAAATTCCCAATTCTCTTGTAGTGAAAAGGATATTTAGATCATATAATAATTAATTTAATTAGTTTTTAATAATTACCCTTTTTGAATTCAAACATAAATTAGGATTTGTCTCAGGGTCAGTTACACTGAAACCGCAACCCCCCTATCTGCTTGTGATTTCACGTCTTTGATGGTCATTATCTTCCATTCTCATAGGTCCACCGCTGCAAGCAACAAACGCCATCGCCGCTTAAACCACAGCCCGACGCATCGCTGCCACCGCCGCCCAAACCACGACCCGACGCCGCCTTGCTCATTGCGGTCGTCCAAACATCCCCGTCGCACAAAAAGATGATTCAGGCCGAGCAAACAATATCGGATTTCTCTGCAGGCCTTCCTTTCTTCTCCATTGCGCACAAAGAGAAGTTCAGGCCGACCAAAGAAGGTCGGATCCCTTCGCAGGCCCTCCTTTCTTCCTTGTTGTAGCGGCCACGTCTAGTTACCCCGCAACCGGCAATCGTTCAATATTGCACCCCCTGGATCCCACCGCAGCTGCAACCGGGCACGACTGAAGTCCCCGTTGGCACACCGTGGTAGGAAATCCGAGAATAGGAAGCCCCGTTGCGCAGCCTGGTGTTGAAGATATCAAAAAGGCGAGTGCTTTGTTCTATGAATTTAGATGTTGGATGTTCAATTCATTAGGTATGTAGATGGTTATTTTAATTCTTAATTGAATGATTATTTTGTTTGATTCGGTTTAATTATATACAATTAACAAATGTTGGATGGTTGTTTGATGGCCGGTGGGGAGCTTCTAACTCCGGAGAGGTAGGATGATTGATGAGGATGGCATAACAGACGGGTTAGAGAGGGAAGAGGGTGTTTGGATAAATTCCTTTGATAAATTAGGACTGGGATAATTAATTTTTTGAAATAACTGTTTAGATTTTTTTTTATATTGAGCTAAATTTAAAATTTATTGTACACATTGTCAAGATTTTTTATTATCTCTCTTACAGAGTTCTGGATGAAATTTGGTTAGTGACTGTTTCAAAAATTAATTACAGATGAAGTGTTAGATTATGATACATCAAGGTATCAAACTGTAAAATGGATAATTCATAAATAAAAATTTTTGATATTAAAAGATTAATTTATAATTATAAACTTATGAAGATCAGAGACAATAAAAATATGACACATTCAATTGAATAATTTATTTCTATTTTATTTTGAGTATTTCAATATATATGCATACATAGTTGTTATGAATAAGCATAAAATTAAAACGATCCGTATCACGAGTGAGTGAAATCAAAATTAAACAAGTGTGCAAACAAATAACTCTATTATATCAAGTGTAGTAGCTAGTAGACAGCAAGATAGGCGCGCAAGAATTCATCATCACACGTTTAATTATTACTGAGGGGTCTTATTAAGCTTGCAGTAGGCATAATCTTTGTATTTCTTTGTCTTGTATTTTGGAGGGTTATCTTCGTTAACCAACTTTGGGTGAGGACCAACTACGTGCTCTCCTTTGGGCTCTATAAACACTGGCCACGACATTCTTGTCTCGTTTTCCTTCACTGTTGTTCTATGTAGTACTGCCTTGTACTTCCCATTGCTAAGGATCTTTAAATTAGCACAAAAAAGAAAAAAAAAAGAAATGGAATAAGTATTTTTCTAATCATCAAAATTTTATGTAATAATAGTTTTTTTTTTAAAAGTAAATTTAACGTTTAATTTCATTCATTATATTTTTGTCCTGTAATAATGTTTGTGATTTTTTTTTAAAGTATTTTTAGCGTTTAGTTTTATTCATTTTGTTTTTATCATTATTTTTGTTTATGTCAAAATTATCTTTAGACATTAATTTTATGTAAAATTCTAAGGACAAAATAAAAATTTTTAAGAATAATTTTAATACAGATCGAAAACGTAAAAGAAAATTGAATGAATCAGAAAATGTTAAGAACAAAATTAAATGAAAATTAACATTAGAAATATTTTTTAAAAAAATTACAAATATTAAAGAAAAAGGTATACTTTATTCTTTGTAAAAATATTAAAATTTCTAGTTAAAGATTTTTAACTTGTACAATAAAAATCCTCTTTAATTCATGGATTAAACAAGAAATTAAATGCAAGATATGTAGATTATGTAGATGTACCTCCATTTGGTCACCAATATGAATAACCAAGGCATTAGGCACATACTTAACATCGTACCAATGTCCATCTCTAAAGGCTTGAAGGCCTTGAACCTCGTTGGGGACAAGAATGGTAATATAGGACATGTCTGTGTGCTGTGGCACACCAAGAACAAGATCAGGGCATGGGCATGGTGGGTAATAGTTGATCTTCAAAAGGTGAATCATGTCATCTCCACCAGCATACTCCTTTAACTCATTCCCTTCAAGCCCTAACCCTATTGACATACTCTTCATCAGCTTGTCTACCACTCCACGTAGGTGCTTGCTGTATTCTTCATTCACCTCCCTGCCATAACATCAAACATAAAATAAAATTATGTTATAGGATGATATATGATCAAATTATATTCATTTACCTTTAATCTGTCCTGCACTACAATTGAATAGTTTTTCTTAATTAAAATCTTTGAATTTAAATAAGAAATTAATTAATATTAATTTAAATATTCTCTCCGTTTTAAAATAAGGGTTCCTTTCATTTTTTGAACATCAATGTGTCTAGAAAAATTCTTTGTGTAGATATATTAACTTTTTAATAAACCCAAAAAATAAAAACGATACTTAAAGCTTGTTTGGATGTTGTTAAATTATTAAAAAAATTTAATAAAAATATCTTTTTATTTTTTAGTATATTTAATAAAATTTTAGTAGTAAAAATAAAAACACAAAAAAAATTAGAAACTATAATTTGTATATTTTTTCAATAAATTTTTATTTAGAAAATATATTTTTAACCCAACAAATAAATAAAAAATATTTTTATATTATTATGCCTAAACATAATTATTAAGAAAAAAAATATTTATATACGAGATATCCAAATATAAAATTATTATTACTTTTATAAAAAATATTTAAAAAAAATAACTTTAAAAAATATCATTTTGTATAAACTTACCCAAATAAATTTTTATTTAAAGAATATAAAATAATACAAAAGAAAAAAAAATATAATTTATGAGACTACTAGATTGTCCACGGAGGCCTCGAGGCCTACCCATAGTTTAACTTGGGTGTTGAGATCTGAATCACACAATTCATGGCATTTATTTGTGAAGTGGGACTAAAACCAGCCAATGGATCGGATGGACGTCCTACTCTATCTACACCCACGACTGGACGATTTTGTTTAATTTGGGCAATGCATTTACAAAAATATACCCAAAAAAAGCTATCACTAAATCAATTATCTTATATTTTTATTTTATATATATATATATATATATATATATATATTTAATTAATTAAATAAACAATAATTAGAATAATTAAATTAATAAACAAATTTAAGTTTATTCATATTTGTCTTATTTACCTAGTGCAACAGAATACAAAAAGAATGATTAATTCAAAAATTTAAAAGTTTGTTCATATATTTAAAGTAAAAAAATATTCAATACATAATCAAGAGTATGCGAGTCTCTTTTTTGTGGCTACATTTTTTCGGATTTGAACTTTAATTTCAGAACTCGAATAATTGTGTCTAATATGGACCCGAAGCGGATTTTTTTTTCTGAGTTATACACCTATCCTTTCTGGATTATTGCTTGTGAGTGATTGTGTGGATTTATTGATGATCGTGATTTAATCGGTGATGGGAATATGATTAACTTAATTAATATAGAATAAAATATATAAGATCTAGTGGGCAGTGTCTTAGGTATATATTTATCGTACTACTTTATTAAAAATATATATCAATTAAGAACATTTTTTAAAAAGATAATAATAATTTTTTTAATAAATTATTTTTTATAATATTTTTAAAATATATCTTTAAGATACGTGTTAAAAAAGCTCATATTAATATTATCCTTTTAAATATGGCTAGCACCAATTCTCGGTTGCAATTTGGAAAACCACCGCCGTGGTAGTTGAAAGTTGCGGTTTCAGAAAGAAAAAAAAAAGAGAGACATTTCAACTCGTGCATTTAATGATTAATGGTCAAACTAGTTGACTATATTTATCAAATTATGACCTTTATAGAAGACTATTCTCAAGATTTATTTCAGGTCCTCTAAAAATGAACAGCGAAATACACCGTATATTTGGGCTGGCGTTTATTTATAAAGATAAGAAAAATTTTCATTCTTCTCTTTTGATATATGTTAAAATTGTTAGTGTTGCAAGTGTGAGAAGTGTTGAAATTAGTCCCACATCAAAGAAAGCACGAAAGAGTGAGGAGTTTATAAGATGAGAGACCCATTAACTTGACACCTTAAGGTTTTGAGTTGGATGTGGTGTCTTCTCATCTTATGTTCTCTCACTTGATTCCTCCTCAAATTCTCTCCGATGGTCGAGAGCTCTCTACGGTTAGCCCAACAAGTGGTATCAGAGCCCATGGTTTAATCGGTCTGGTCCGGGCGGCGTGTTCCGCGGTGTTTCGCGGGACACCTTAAGGTTGAGTTGGATGTGGTGTCTTCTCATCTTATGTTCTCTCACTTGATTCCTCCTCAAATTCTCTCCGATGGTCGAGAGCTCTCTACGGTTAGCCCAACAAGTGGTATCAGAGCCCATGGTTTAATCGGTCTGGTCCGGGCGGTGTGTTCCGCGGTGTTTCGCGGCGGTGTGATGGACGAATACTCGTGGTGGTGGAGGAGCTAGAAAGAGGGGGAGTTGATGAGAGACCCATTAACTTGACACCTTAAGGTTTTGAGTTGGATGTGGTGTCTTCTCATCTTATGTTCTCTCACTTGATTCCTCCTCGAATTCTCCCCATGGTCGAGAGCTCTCCACGGTTGGCCCAACAAAAATGATATTCTTTCATTTTTATTTATAAAATATATATTTTTATAATTTTTTAAAAAATTATTTTTAATTTTTTTTATTAACTAACGTGAATTTTATTTATTTTTTTAAATAAATTATTTTTTATAAAAGTATTTTTTAACAAAAATGTTATTTTTTTGATTAAATTTTGTTTTCAAAATACTGTTTAATAAATTATTTTTTATTAATTAAATTGTATTTATATCAAAATATTTTTTAAAAACTTTTAGAAAAATCTAAAAAAACCCATTTAAAGAAGGAGAAACATGGATTCTCCAAAGATAACCTTCAAAAACAAGGGTGATTGTCATTTGTATTTTTGAAAAAAATAATTTGATCACTAAAAGAAAAATTAATCATTAATTTAAAAAAAAATAGTAAAAAAACAATTTAATTATTAAAAAATAATTTTTTAAAAGGTATTTTGATAAACAAAATTTAATCACAAAAGAAAATAAAATTTTGCTAAAAGATATTTTTATAAAAAATATTTTTCTTAAAAAAATAGATAAAGTTAACATTAGTCGATCAATACAACAAATTTAAAATAGATTAAAGAGAAAGTTTTTTAAAAGTGATAAGGGAGAGAAACATACGTTTTATAAATAGAGAAGAAGAAAGTGTCATTTTAGTATTTTTGAAAGAAGGGGAGTATAATTTTTTTTGAAGATAAATATACTTAGTTATGGACATAAAAACACAAAAAGTAAACTACTAAAATGATACTTAAATGTTTGTATCGCTGACAAAATGAATTCTAAAAGATGCTAACGAGAAATAAGTTTCTAAAAAGTTGTAAGACATGACAGAAAGAACTAGATATTAAATTTATAAAAAATGACTTTAAAAATCAAATTTTTATGCAAAATTTTGAAATTATTATTAAAAAAAATATTTTTATAAAATTTAGTAATTTTTTGTCAAGTGAATTTTTTTTTAAAAAAAATTATTGTGAATGATGACATTTTTTTTGAAAAATAAAATAAAAAATTTAGAGGTTAAATTTTGCTCCAAATTTTGTTGAGCGCCTTCTAAATATTTATTCAAATGTTTTTACGAAAATTTAGATTTAATGGATAAGCTATTTGTTAAATATAAGAGCTTTTTGTTAATTACATTTATTAGTTTTTTTGTTGTATTTTTAAATCATTCAAAAGCTATTTTATCGATAACATTTTTCAAGAACTTTTTTGTTAATGACTAAATCTTTTGAATACCAAATTGATAATTAACTCAAACACAAAATTATATTTAGTAAGTGAAATATAAATAAAAAAAACATTATATTTTAAGATTTTGAATTAATATATTTTATATCTTTTCTAACAAATACACTGAATAAAAACACAATTTATTTTTTTTATTATTACTGTCAAATTTTTATAATTATATTTTTTATTATTTTATTTTTATTCTAAATTTTGTGTAAAAAATAAAGATAAATTATATTTTTTACTATTTATTCTATCTCATATTTATTTTATTATTAAATAAAATATAAAATTATTAATTTTTATATTTTTATTTTTTATATTTTATTCTCATCATCTTCTCTTATTCTATTCTCAAAATTAAAGATATGCATTTTTTCTTAAGAATTTATTGCCCGTGTTAGATGCATATTTTAAAAAGACTAATAATTCTTTTGAAATATATAATGCATTCCAAAAATAAAAAAAAATATAATTTAAATATAAGATCCTTTTAGTGTACAAATTTAATTAACCATAATTTTAATTAACATGTTAGAAGTGTTGATAAAAAAGTTACGAGTTTAGAAAAATATTATAGTTAAATAATTTTTCAAGTTTTTTTTATAAATTTAATTAATTATATTTTATATATGTTTTAATATTTTGTAAATGATAAGAAAAATGAAGATTCTCTTTTTTTTTTTAAAGATTTATCTTTTATTCTTTTCATTACCAAATATAAAAATTGTAAAAAAAGACATAAATAAATAAAAATTAAATAGTCCTTTAAAATTTTTATGTGTTAATTATTTTATTAATTTAAAAAAAATTAATTTCTTAGTCAGTTTTATATAATAAGTTTTAATTAAATAATACTAATCATTAAATATGTTGATTGATTATTATCTGCACTCCATCCATCCAGTAGCGTTATTTCTTCATAAAAAAATATAGGAAGAATTTTAAATGTTTTTGAAATATTGGTGTTCCAATAGTTTTAGTTATTATTGATTTTAATTATAATATATATTAAAATTAATAATTAAAATTATTAAGATATAAGTGTTTTAGAAATATTTAAAGAATTTAGCTAATATGTACTGTAATAACACATGATAAGTTTATCATTGATAAAAAATTTAAATATTTTTATTTAATAAATATAAAATAAATACATTGAACAGTTAAATTTTTTATATTTTTAATAAAAAATTTTTTATTTTGTAACTTTAACATGTATCCTTCATAAATAAGCCCATATTTAAAAATCTTTATATGGTATATATATGCCATGATTGCTTGATGTAAATAAAGTTGAATGACATGCATGTCAAAAGGCGGAAGAAATTAAATTAATATATAGTATAAAGTCAAATGACATTAACGTTTGGCAAGTTGGAAGTAACCTGTAGGAAGGAGGGTTTTTAGGCCAGAAACGGTAGTTAATTGATGAAGGTGGCCATATAACATGGAACAAATGGTCCACCCAACCCTTCTTTCCATTCACATCCTTCGAAAGCTTTGTCCCATAACCTTCCAATGACTCAGATCCTTCTATCTTCGCATACACCTCCTTCTCCTCTTGTGGTAACTCGAAGAACTCTTTCCCCACACCTATAGGTAAATACATATAATTTTGTTAAAACGTTTCTCACAAAATTAATTATAGAATTATTTCTAACAAAGGCTCAAGTTGTTATACTACCATTACTTAAAAAAAAAAAAACAGATATTATATATCTAACGATTTAAAGTAGTAGAATTTGATATATACATATACGAAAGGTGGAGTCTATGATACCTATGAATATATATGGTGTCTATGATAGCTAAAGAAATGAGAGTAATATTTTTTTATCTTTTTAATAATATTTTTATTTTTTAAATTAAAAAGTTTTATTAAATAATAAAAAATATTATTTTAATTTTGATAATACTTTTTAGGTATTTTTAAAATTGTATGATTATTGTAACTACCGTAATTATAAACATTGTCATAATATTATCATTTCTTTTAAAAGTTTAAACTAATAAAATGAGATATTTAAATAGTTATATTTTTAATATACTTCTTCATGCATGAATCTTTTGTTAGGTTTGTGCAAATTTTTGCATAATTTTTTATTAGTCTTGTGTTAAAATTTTTTTTAGGATCAACAAAAATCAAATTCTATATTTGTAAGCCACAAAAACTCTTTTATCATTTTAGTATAAAGCTAATAAAAAATCTATGTAAAGATTTATGAAAAAACAAAAAAAAAAAATTCTTGCGTGGAGAATAAATATTAAAGATATAACCAGTTATATATTTTTTCTTATCCGTTTAAATTTTTGAAAAAACTCCTATGAGAGATATTATAGTGGATTTGGATCCTCTAAAGTTTGGATTTCACTTTAGAGAGGAAAGTGTGATCTCTCACCATTGATTTCATAGGTGGGACCAAGAATAAATATGAAAGAGAAACTATTCAAAAGTAGAAGATCACACTTTACTCTCTAAAGTAAAATTCAAACTTTAGAGGATCTGAATCCTATTATAGTATACACCTAAATAGAATATGCATAGGTTAATAATAAAATTAGTGTAACATTTGTGCATGGAGTAATGTGACAACACCTTGCAAGTTGGTTATGAGTTGACTTGGGATCTCATGGTTGACGATTTGGAACATGCCCCAGTCCTTACTGGCCTCATAAACCTCCCTAAGAACTTTCTCTTGGTTAGGGTTACTGAAATCGATGACAGGTACCTCAAGGTTCACGCCTTGAACTGTTGTGATTCCTGGTTGCTCTGTCTCAGACCTAACGAACATGGCTGGAATGGAAGCGTCTTTGGACTCTGATGCCACCCTTTGCACCCTTAGCACCTCCATTATTATTATTTTGCCAACTAGCTACGTTCAATTTGTGTGACTTTCTCAAAGGTATGTAGGTAGATATGTATTAAAGAGAAAATAATGGAACTCATAATTTGAGTCTCTTTGTGCTGCGTTATAAATAGAAGAGGTGGTGATGCCTTTGGGTACCTACCAATCTACCAAACAAGGATAATGCTGAGTCATTTAGTTACCAATTTTATAATTATCAAAATTAATTAGAGGAAATAGATATGCTAATTAAAGGTATAGATTGAGGAAATACTTAGGATTTTTATAATTTATGGTATATATTCAAATTTTTATTACTTTAACTTGAAATTGTAAGATAACTTTGAGGATTTGAAATAATATTTTTTTAAAAGATTATACTTATTTATGATAAATTATTATTTTATTTCTTTTTGTGCTCTTTTTGCTTTTTATTTTTTCCCTTCAATTTATTTATAGTATTTGATATCTCACTAAAAAATATATTAAAAAATAAAATTGGCTAAAAAGTGTTCTAAATATATTGGTTAGTATAATTAAAAAAAAACTCAATTCTTTTAAAGAATTATTAATACATTCAACTATATTGAAAATTAAGAACATGTATATTATTTAAATTATTTATTTATGATGATTTTATAGAATTTTATAACACTTAGCTTGTTAGCAAGACTTAATTTTTTTTTGTTTGATAAAAAGTCGAATGTTAAAATGAATGCGAGAACAAATATATCAAAAGATAGTTAAATATATCACCAAACCAATAAACAATTAAACATTTTAGCGGGTGATGACACGGCCTAATATAAAACATTTTAAAAGCAATAATAAATAAATAATAATTGACCAACATAACAATCTGAGAATGTAACTCACAATTTTAGTGGTGATAATTTCTTGTGTGTTTTTTGCAATAGTTTATTTTATTTAATTTCATCTCAGCAATGCGAGTTAATTTGCCAATTTGATGTTAATTTTTATTTTATTGATTTTTAAATTTAAATTAAAAATAATAATGGACTTATTATAATATTAATGCAAAAGACAGATCTAAACAAGAATACTGTCTTATTCTCAAAACACGTAAGAATTTATCTTTCAATGGGATCATTTAGAACAAAAAATACTTTTATTTATTTTACAAAGAAAAACATTTTTTCTTCTACTTTATTTATCTATTTTTTTCAAAAATTAATTTCACACACTTTCACATACACACACATATACATGAGAATTTATATTTCGAAGATTTTAATTTAAATATATTTTGTTCACGTTTATTATCATTAAAGATTTTATTAATATGTTTTTCAGAGATTTATTTATCTAAAATATAAATAATTTTAGTAAAATATAATTAAATATAAAAAAATACGCATATCAGATAAGTGACGGTTGAATATCATGGTTAACAGAGTGCTTCGTAGTTCAGTCCATACAAAAGATAAATAAATTAAAAGAAACAAAAACTTATAAAAAATCATAAATCATAACACATGATCTGTTTCCTCTCCAACAAAAGGTAATGTGTAAAGTACAAAGCACAAACCACACCAAAAGGAAGGTACTAACCCTTGGATCCTAAGAAGTAGTTGAGATGTGCGGTTCTTGTCTCGACACCGAAGCAAACAATCTAGAAACCTTATTTATTTTATTGGACGTGATCTAGATTCTAGAAGCTTTATTAAGAGCTAGCCTTTTTTTTTCCCCTCTAAACATTATAATATTATAAATTCAGGTATATTATACACTCACACACAGTATTTTTAAAGATTTTTATCCAATAATTGATTTCAACTAAGTTTTGAATGCAAGTATATATATGGTAAATGAATTGCCACTAAGTGAAGGACTCGACCACGTCTTGTTGCTTTCTATAATAAGTAATAACAGGTAGTTCGCTACCAGTCACAGGTGGATTTTACTGTTTTAGCCTTTAGGGTGAGGCTCCATATTGAAAAGGATAATATGGGGATCCTTCTCCTTTCACACAGACACACACGGTTTGCAATGTTCTTTTCTTTACCTTTTTTTTTTAGGGTAGTTGCAAGTTTTATCCGCATTTTAGTTTCTCCAAACTAAAACTACAAACACTAGTATTAAAGCCCGACAATTCTTTTTTGGCCAGGAATTTCGACAAGTTTAAAACTTCATTTTAGGTAAAGTATATTTTTTGTATTTAAAATTTAATAATTATTTTTAAATTTTATTTTATTTTAATTTTATTTTAAAATTTTTTTATTTGTATTAAATATATATTTTTAACAGCTAAATTTTTAAAAAATTTAAGACAAATCAAATAAAAATATAAAAAAAAATAGGATTAAGGATGATTTTGGTCCCTAAGATAGGAGTTAAAAATTTTTTTGTCACTAATATTTTTTTACTTACAAAATCGTCTGTAAGATTTAATTTAGTTTTACATCGTTCTTTTTACCAAAATTTTAATTTTTATTACCAAATTATCCCTAACTAAAATATATATATATATATAAAACGGGTTAAAGGGCTGGGAAATAGGGGAGGAAATCATGCCAGGGGAGGTTTAGGGAAGAAGAGGAAAAAGGAAGGGAAGATAGGAAAGGAGATGTAGCCGCTGCTCCTATGGGCTCGGCGGAGGTGCTTGACGACGGTGGGTTCTAGTTCGAGGCAAGAATAGGGGAATGCTTCGGTGGTTTTATGATGGTGGGTGGAGGTGAGCTGAGGGAGGAAAAGAGGGCTTCGCGCTGTGATGGTGGCGCTAGGGTAGCGCGAAGAGAGAAGAAGAAAAGGGTGGCAGCGCTGTGATGGCGGATCGGCCAGGGGACAGTGAACAGAGGAGAAGAGAAAAGAGGAGAGGAAGAAGAAAAGAGAAAGGAGGGTGGCTCGCTGGCGGCATGGACGGAGGTGCTGACCGGGATTAGTTGACAGAACTAGGGTTCGGACAGGGGAAACACTTTAGTGGGTGAGGGTGGTCGGCGGTGAAGAAGGTAGAGAAAGGCGCTTCTGCTTCTGTTATGTTGTTGATTCTAATTTCATTCTTCTTCTGCTTCTACTTCTATTATGTTATTGATTTCTAATTATGATTCTTTTATATTGTTGCTTCTGGTTGCTTCTGCTTCTGGTTGATTACATTATTTCATTGTTCTTGTTGTTGTTCTGCTCCTGCTTCTATTTGATTACATTATTTCATTGTTTCATTATACAAATTTGTTGATCCATTATCTATTTTTTTAATGTTTATTACATTGTTTTATTGTTGTTGGTTCTAGTTCTGCTTCTGCTCCTGCTTCTACTTCTGGTTTTGCTTTTGTTTGTGCTTGATTTTGGGGAAGAAGGAAAAGAGATATTTTGGTCTGAAGAACGATTTTAAAATTAAGTTAAACCTTAGGGACGATTTTGTAAGCAAAAAAAGTTAAAGACAAAAAAAATTTTCAACCCCTATCTTAGGGACCAAAATCATACTTTTATACTTAATATGCTTGTGTTAAAAATTATTTTTATAAAATTATTATTAAATTGGTTCTATTTTTTTTTAAAATTAGCCGTTAGGGATATATTTGATACAAATAAAAAACTTTTGAAATAAAATTAAAATAAAACAAAATTTAAAAATATTTTTAAAATTTTTATCAAATTTTAAAAACAAAAAATATACTGCTGCTCAAGGAGACCAAGGCCCACTTCTAAAGAAAACGCATTTAAGAGAGTGTCAAAAATTGGAATAAATTAATAAAGGGACAAGGCAAGCCCAATAGGACAATAGGATTTAATGAAATTATCAGCTCATTGGTCCGTTTAAATAAATGTTTAGGATTTAAATTGTATTTTGTGTATGTAGAAATTTATTAGCCAACGACTAACATTTAAATGTAGTTCAAATTCGCGATAAATTAGTCTTTGACAACGGTAGGAGATACCGTGTGCAATCGAAAATAAAAGAAATTCAAGTCCAAAAAAAAATTATCGATAGTTAGATTTAAATTAGTGAATAAACTATATTAAATGTATACCAAAATTAGCCATCAATATAAAATATAAATTAAAATATAAAATATACATTAAAAAAAAATTAATCACAAATATATTTATACACAAATAAATAATAACTAATTTTAGTGTGCAAATAAAATTTTTGTTAATCAACCACATTTGCAAGTTAACTATCTGAGCATATGAAACATAATTTAATATTGAATAATTTTCATAGTCCGCATAAAATTCTTAAATAGTATTTTTAAGTCATAATTTTATCATCAGCGATTTTGGACACCACTTATGGTGGATTAAAACACAACCCAATTTTCTTATCAATGTTACTGTGTCGATTAATCTAAGCTCTAGTTACATGCCTTATGTAAATTTAGTTGTTCTTGTGTTTGATAGTACAATTCCCGTTGAATCTGTTTTATTGAGTTTTGGATATTCTTATTTTTATTATAATTTCATAACTAATATATTTGTGGGGATGAAAATAATATGTACCGTACATGAAATCTTTTGCAGGAGATACACACTTGTTATTAACTTATTATTTGATTTTTTTTTTTTGGTGACCTTATTTGATTTTATTATACATGTTTTTTATATTTGAAATTTTTTTATTATAACAAAAAGCCCAATAGTCAAAAAGGTCAATCTTTTAAGAAGCCTGCAGGGCCAAAATCTCTTACGTGCCAAAAAGCCTTGGACTATCTCATGAATTAGTTTACTATTAAAAAAAAAAAAAATTCTTTCTAATCATTAGATTTGTAATTATTTTTTTGTGAAATATAAAAAGCATAATACGCCAAAGCTAGCCGAGAAGCCATGAAACATACTTTGAATTCCCGCAAGAAAATCAAAAGATAGAGTAAATGAACTAATACACATACATAAAGATTACTCAGTACATAAGATGATGAAAAAACTCACAAATATATAATATATATTTGGTGACTTGTATGGTCGCCAATTCATTTGGGTAGACAAAGTGGCTAAGGAGACTCTAGCCAATTGGAGCTTCATATGAGTTTGACTGATGGTAATCGTGAGCTTTGTTAATGACCGACGGTAAAACCAAGTAAACATGGCTAATTAGCAAATTTAATGGATTAGCAAATGTAATTTGTGAAGTTGATTTTTTTTGAATTTCAAACACTCCCATATTTGAAACAGGAGAAAATTAAAACAGAAATAAAAAAGAAAAATAAAAAATTTGTCAAATTTGAGAGTTAAATGAACAGACCTTTAAGACACTTGGAAAAATTAGAGTTCATTTTGCAGTTATGCTTTCAGCTGCGGGAGGTGGGCGTAGGTTATCTCCGACGCCTATTTCTGGAAGTGGATTCATTGAGCAAGATTTGGGCGAAAGAGAGACTTGTTGATCGAGGCAACCTCATCTTACAACAGCAACAGAATCTACCAAATACTAGAGCTAAGGGATTCCAAAGCGCAGAATCAGAATATTCGCTGGTGACTCGAAAAGAAAAAGCAGAAGAAGAGCGGAACCCTAAGCTTTGCTCCATTGTCGCCTCTCCTCTCTCTCCTTCCTTTCCCCCCTCTCTCTTTCAAGGCTGGAAACCCTGAATCTTGGCTGTCGGTGCTGGCTCTCTGTCTCCCCTAGTGTCCTCCGTCTCTCCTCCTATGTGTCGTTGTTGTTATGAATCAGTGGACTCTAACTCCTGTTTGTCCTTTTTGTATGCTCTAATCTTGGTGAGTTTTTTTTGTTATATGCAGTTTTTCTGAATTCGTTGAGATAGTTTTGTGTCAATTTGCTTTGTTAAGTATATGATATATTGGTTTTGAACCAAATAAACTGCATAGACATGCTTAATTTGAATTTCCAAAATTAAATAAATATAACTGAAAATTAAAAACAGTTATAATGCTCAAGATAAAGATGATCTCTCTAATCAATCACCAAAAATATTGGTTCTTAGTGGCTCCTTTTGACTCTGCATCCTCTAAATAAGGAATTTAAACAAAACTAGATCCTTCTGACTTTATCAATAACAATACACATAATAGAAGATTTAACTATTGGCAAGTTTTTGATATCTCTATTTAGAAAAAATCAAATGAAAAAATCTATGCATTTAAAAACAAAAACAGTGTGCATTAAGTATAAACGATTTTGGCCAAAGTGAATTTTATATCATTTTTCAGCAATTCTCCTCCGCTCACCCTTTACCCAAAAAATCAAAATTTTCTTATTGTAATGTCAGAAATCGACGAGTCAACCAATTTATATAGAACAAAAGTCATAGAGGACATCCTTGAATCATATATGAATAGTGAACAAATATAGTTGAAACTTAGCAGAAATATTTTTTTTGTTCTGGAATTTTAGAAATGCCCGCCCTTTCAGCTCTCTTGAAGATTACATAACATGAAAACAGAAAGGAAGACAAATATTACCTATACTTCTAATTTTTTATTGACGATATACAGATAAATGTTAAATATAAAGGAAAGAAAGCAATAAGAGAATATACAAAGGAATAAAATTGTGGACAATATTGATATTGAAAAAATCAAGTACAAGAAGATATTACAGTATATTTTTCTCTTATTGTTTGTTTGCAAATGAAGATTATAGGTTTTAAATTCCTATTAATATGTCACGGGAAAAAGAAAATCATATCAATCGATATCATAATCTAAGAACAAACCAAAGTTCAGGTCAACTGAGTACAGAAAAGAGAAAACACTATCCCAAAAAACATAGATTTCATTGATAATGATATTAATGCAAGTTAAATGAGGCACCCTAACTGCCGTATTTTTTCCACCAATGAAGAACCACAATATAGAGCCATTTCTATAATATAAGTTACTATCACACCCTTCCCCTACATGCAACTTCCTATCATAATTATGTGTGATTAATTTAGTCGAGACTTAGGATAATTTTAGTGAAAATTTAAGTGAAGATATAGATAATGGGATACCACATATTTGTTTAAAAATATTAGTTTCAGCTGAAATATTACCATTGTGATTTTTAAGAATGAATACCTAATGAAATAGAAAAAAGTATAACGTGCAATAGAAAAAGAATATACCTTTTGTATAAAAAATAAAATTTGCTGTATATATTAGCATTTGTAATTGAAAATTGATCTAATGGAATTTTTTTTCTTTAGCACTATGACAAGTTTCTTTGTAAAATGGAGTAGCGATATCGCATTTTTGGTGTCTGCTTCTAAAGGTGGAGAATGTATGACGAGGGTTGTTACCTCAAATCAAGTGTGGCCTTCGAAAGAAGTTCGGCATAGCAAGTAAGGAAGGGATTTGCGCAGGTGACGGCGTTGCATTTTGTGATTAGCATCGAAGCCAGTCATCGGTGAGTTAGAAGTCTCACATATCGGGTAAGAATTCTGATAATGGAATTCAGCTTTGTTTTTTTTGTCAATTTGAGACAAATAAAATCGAATTAAAAGATCATACAAATCACAAAAGAAAGCTCTATCGCAGAAGTGTGGATGAAAAATGGGAATCTTACACAAGTGTCTTGGTAGCAAGTATTTTGCTTTTGTTTTGTTTATTTACAAAATGGTAAAAATTTGTCTTGAACTGTTTCTAAAAATATATTTTTTAGATTTCTTTAAAATGAAAACAAAATGGCTTTTCTTCTAAAATACTTTTAATTTGTACATTTTTCTTTAACTATTTTCGTCATTAAATCTTACAAGTCACATATTCTAGCATTTGCAACTTTTGAACTCCCACAAAATGAGATTATCGGAACAAAAAATCTAGAATTATCTTTTCCATTCAAGGCTAGATGTGGTCAAATTTTTTTTCTTAAAATTACATATTTCATTCTTATTCTATTTTATATGATGATCCTTCTCTATACGGGTCTTGCATTTTGAAGTGATAAGTTTTAGGGGTTAATATTTAACACTTTATTTATATTATTATGAATTGATAATTTTAGGTGAATATTAGAAGTATTGATGAAGTTCTGAGTTGAATTTGTCATATTTATGTGTGAATTATGAAGGATTGAAAACATTTTATTTTTTCCTCTAATGTGATGCAGGCACATATAGGTCTTCACTCAAAGTTGCATTCAAGCATTGGCAGGTTTAGGTCCAGGTAGTATGACAAATGATACGAATACATGTTTCATTAGTTTTCAACTGTAAACTATATTACAATAAGCGGAGGATTTGTATTGGCCAAAAGTGATGTCCCCAAAAATAATTTTTTTTTATATGATGTAATAATCAATTTAATTGACTAAAGTTTTTAATTACAACTCATTCATAATTGGTTAGGAATTGACTATTCAGTCACAACTATGCACTTTATGACAATGGCCAAATTGCATAGGTTAGGAATTTTTCATCAAAATAGAATCGGCGTTGTAAGTATAGTCATAACCCGACAATTGATCATCAATCAAAGTTTAAATTCAAAACAATTATAAATCGAGAGTATTTAGACTCTCGGATCGTCTTCCCTAAGAGTTGTAATTAAGTGTTCCATTATTGGCTATGGAAGGAATTGCGTGGCAAGAAATGCAAGTAATGTGAATAACAAGAAAATAAATATGTATGCAAGGAATTAAAAGGAAAGCAATTAAAAGTACAAAAAGAGAAATTAAATACTAAAAAGGACTCTTGGCAAGAATTGGATAATTAAGGATTCCTATCCTAGTTATGGACCACAAACATGGTAATTGTGTGTGAATGAATCCCAATTAGTCAATTCTAACATCAAGAATTAGTCAAAAGGACATAATTGATCCCAATCCACAAGTCCTAGCCAACTCTATTAATGGAAGGCTTAGAGTTAGTGGAAACCAAACCAATTAACAATCCTCACACAATGCGGAATGGACATCCACAACTCAATTTCACCCAAACACCCAATTTCTCAATCAAGAGTGTGAAAACTAAACATGCAAGAAATGAAAAGTCAAAGCAAGGAAAATTCAAATGCATGAAATCTCTTGGCAAGTAATTGAAAGCTAAGGTTGCCTATCCTAGACATTGACCACAAACACATGATGATTATGAAGAGTTAATCCTACTTAGTCAAGCCTACATCAAGGATAAGTCAAATAGGCATAGTTGATTCCAATCCCTAAGTCCTAGTCAGCACTATTAATGGGTCACTTAGAGTAAAGGGAAACCAAATCAACTAACTACTCTAATATATCAAACAAGAATAGATATCAATGACTCAAGGGTCACTAAAGCCATCAATTCCAAGCTAAGAGTGAAGAAAAAACTAAGTAAAGACTAAGCCAAGTATTTTATCAAACACTTGGTGTGCATGAAAATAAAATAATATTAAATTGTATTAAAAATAAAATCTAACTACCAAAAGCAAGAAAATTCTAACAATAACTCAACAAGCATTAAATGAATATGAAACATAAATTGCATTAAATGTAAATTAAAATAACAAAGTGTCATAAACATAAAAGAACAAAAGAAATGAAAATAACAAATAGAGGAAAAGAACAAAGGTGCAACAACAATAAATGACAAGGAAAAGTAAATGAAAACAAGAATTAAAAGTAGAAATTGTAAGAAACTAAACTAAACTACATGACTAAAATCTAACCCTAATTACTCCCCCCCTTTCACATGGAAAGATGCCCCTTTTATATAGCAAGAATCAGCTTCAGAAAGTCCCAAAATTAGACTCTGGAGGCCCAGAAATCGCCCCCAGCGATTTGCATTAAGTGAGTCACGCGCTGTGACTTGTGCGTACGCACAGGTGTGTGCGTACGCACACTTGCTGATTTTCTTTCTGTGCGTACGCATAGTAGGTTGTGCGTACGCACACGCCAGTGTGTGCTTCTCCTTTGATTTCTCCATGTTTTCTCCCAATTGCATGCTTCTCCTCCACTCTCATCAAGCCATTCCTACCTATTATACCTGAAATCACTCATCAAAACCATCAAGGCATCGAATGGGATAAAAGTAGGATAAAAGTGATTATATTAAGCACAAAATAGCATGTTTTCACAATTAAGCTCAATTTAGAGAGAAAACACAAAAGTATGCTATATAGGTGAATAAATGTGAGTTTATATGATGAAATCCACTCAAATCAATCCAAAATTTATCATCAAATATGGATTCATCAATTCCCCCGCACTTAAACAATAGCATGTCCTCATGCTAAATACATACAAAGGAGAAGGATAAAAGGACAAGCAACTTATTCAATGCAAATACTTATATACATGCAACTATGCTAAATGTTAACTATCTATATCTATACTATGGTTTCCTACTGAGTTTGGTAAAAACAAACAAGAGAATTTCAATCAATCCAACAATTAATTACTAGGGCTAAGACAAGGGATCAATGTAATATGATCCACATCCAAAGATTTGATTTGAAGCTTACAAAAATTAACAAGCAACTTGCAAGAAGATACAGGATAAGAGATGGGAACATAAAATTGAACAATTGAATCCCTCACCGGATGTGTTTACACTCTAGTTACTTAATGTTTATGGCTTAATCACTCAATGCTCTTTTAATCATGTTTCTCAAAAATTTGCAAGTCATCTAACAATCAACTAATATTTGATGCAGGAATGCAAATATCATGAGGACTTTTGAGGGTTGTAATGGGGTTAGGGTAAGGGTAGGATTAATATGGTTAAGTGGGCTTATAAATTGGATCTTTGATTAGCTCAAATATCCCACCTAATCCTATATCATCCTATAAACATAACAAAACAACCTAACTACCCATTTATCCCTTTTCTCGCATTCACTCGTGCATCCTTTTTTCAATTCAACTACATATGCATCCCTTATTTACATTCTTATTATCATTTCTTTTCTTTTCTTTTCTTTTTTCTCTTTTTTTTAAATAAAGTATGTACACCAAAATTTTCTTTTATTATGAAAGAGAGATGCATATGTTTTAAGTAGTAGATGCATGAGTGTTTACCCATTTCCCAGAATTTCACAATGAAAATCCAAAACACTTCCTACCAATATTTCTCACAAATTTTCCCCCACACTTAGTTAACACACAATCCTTAAACCCAAGCTAATCAAAGATACAATTAATGGACATTTATGATTTTTTGCTTAGGGGTAAAGATGTGCTTAAAATTAGAACAAAAAGGGGAATTAAAAGGCTCAAAAGTGGTTTATAAAGGTAGATGTAAGGGTTGGTCATATGGGTTAGTGAGTTCAATTTAAAAACGGCCTCAATCATACTAAATGCAATTCAAAATATCAAATATAGGACATATAAATTAAAGTAAATCTAAGATCACAATCATAAAGGAGTTTAACACACAAGAACAAAATTTGTGGTTGAAAATGTGCAACCACACAATTAAAGCTCAAATCTCACTAGGTATTTTGTTCAAGCTCTTTTCTACGTTTCATAAAAAAATACTTCAAGCAAGTTCAAAAACAAGTTTTCAAATCTAATCAATGGGATGCCCAAAAAGAGATTTCTTGAAAATTCTTTGTTGTTATACCAAACTTATTTACTCTACCATGAAAATATAACTACAATAAAACTATAAGCAAACTAAGATATATACAAACAAACCAAGCAAAGTATAATGCAATAAAATACTAACAAATATTCACAAAACATAACTATTAAAAACTAGAAAAAATTAATGCAAGTGTTGAGAAAGAGAAAATTAACGCCCCGAAATTTGCAGATCTTACCACACACTTAAACATTGCACGGTCCTCCATGCATGCACTCAATCCAGGGGATGAAGAGATGTGAGGCTCCACTTTCAGCTGGTGGCACTAGGGCTCCGGGTTGCTGTAGAAAACAAGAATTGAGGAAAAAGTTATAGTAGTGTGGTATGATAAAAGACAATGTGTGTATTCTAAATGCGCACGGTTTAGAATATAACACATTAATCGAGTAAAAAAAAATGATAACCACATAAGCAAAAGAAACAACATGTTCCTCAATTAAGTGGTCTAGGTTGCAAGTAAAGCATAAGCAAGAGATAAGGCACAAACAAACCTAGGTGATCACAATTAAAGTGAATTGAATATATGAGATATTGGATATTGAAATTGTGCAAGTGAAAGCGCAAGATTAATAGAAAATGGCACAATCAACAATAACCAATTCATTAATTAAAAACAACCTACTTGTTCATCATGACACATAATGCAATAGTCACATGGTAAAGGTACTTGTTGCAAAAAATGACAAGTTTGATAAAAATCAAGTCAAGTCACTCAAACAAATGTAAAGCATTAAAAACAAACAAGTGCCTTGTAATGTGGTTAAGTTGATATGACAAGCCTGATGAACAAAGGATGCAATTCAATTCACTAAAGTAGAAGTGCACAATTCATAATCAAGATGCCAAACAAGTATATAGTTTAACACATATGGTTGTGACAACACATGCATTAAACACAAAGTGTATTTAGGCAATCAAACAAAGACTCAATGCTCAGTGCACATATTCATCAAGAATGAAATCAAATTCAAGAAAGAAGCAACCCAACAATCATCATTAAGCAAACACTTGCAATTTATAACAAACAACTAAACAAAAACTAACATAAGTACTAAAATAGAAATGAAATGCAAATAAAACAAACTAAGATAAGCAAAAAATAGAGGAAAAGCAAGAAAAGAGAGGGATGGAGGGGGGTGGAAGTGTGTTAGGGCTTAAGGAAAAGTGAAACAAAATTTTTGCCCAAAACAGCACTTGTGCGTACATATAAGCATGTGTCTGTATGCATAAGGTGAGACAGGGAAGGTGTGCGCTCGCACAAGGTGTGCGAACGCTCTGAACAGAGAGGGAATCAAAATGTGTGCGTACGCACAAATGTGTGCGCACGCTCAGAACACTTTTTTTTAACATGAAACGTCAAAATTGCCAGCTATCTCGCCGTCTGTGCGTACGCACACAGGTCTGCGTGCACGCATGATAAACCGCTATTTTACGGTTTATTTTGTCTTGAATTGAGTAGATTTTATCTATTATTCTCACACTTATGCATATAATTCGCATGTTTTATATTTTCCTTCCTAATCTTGTGATATGATTGAAAACATGCTCCTTTGGCCTTAAATTTGCTATTTTTAATTCTCTCTTATTACCATTCGATGCCGTGATATGTGCGTTAAGTGATTTCAGGTTTTTCAGGACAGGAATGGCTTAGAGGATGGAAAGGAAGCATGCAAAGTGGAAGGAACGCAAGAAAATGATGTTTTGAGAAGCTGGCATCGACGCGCACGCGTGGACGACGCGTACGCGTGACCAGGATTTTGTTCATCGGCACGTACACGTGGACGACGCGTACGCGTGACAGAGTGTCACGTGCTGACTGTACAGAAAACGTTGGGGGCAATTTCTGGGCTGTTTTTGGCCCAGTTTCAAGCCTGAAAATATTGATTAGAGGCTGCAGAGTGGAGAAGAATGGGGGAGGATTGAATCATTCATTCACTTTGCACATTAGTTAGGTTTAGATGTAGTTTTCTAGAGAGAGAGGCTCTCTCCTCTCTCTAGGTTTTAGGGTTCTTAGTCTTATTTCTTTTTAATTTCAGAATTCTACCTTGCTTTAAATTAGTTTTCTTCTACTCTTATTTGTTCTAGCACTTTAGTTATCTATTTCTCTTATTGATTTCTTTATTTTCCCAATTTAGTTTATGAACTCTCATGTTAGATTCAATTTTCTTTTTAATGCAATTTGAGGTATTTTATGTTTATTGCTTCTTTCTTCACTTGTTATTGTTGTCTTGCAATTAGGTATCTTAGATTTTATTATCTCTTATTAATTTTCTATGTTTTTATTCTGTGCCTTCCAAGTGTTTGATAAAATGCTTGGGAGGATTTTAATTTAGATTTTTATGTTCTTAACTTGGATTGATTATTTAGAGACTCTTGAGTTATCAAAAGTCTTTTGTTGATTGGTAATTGAGACTTGCTAGTTGGCCTAGTCTTCAGTAAATCTAGTCTTTGATTAGGACTTGTGAATCTAAGTTGATTTTGTTCACTTGACTTTCCTTCATTGTTAGAGGTTAACTAAGTGAAAGCAAAAGGCAATTACCATCACAATTGATAATGATAATTAGGATAGGACTTCTAATTCTCTTTCCTTGTTAGGAGCTTTCTTAGTTATTAATTCATTTTCTTGCTATTTACTTTCTTGTTCCTTATTTTATAACCCAAAAATATATTTTTCTATAACCAATAATAAATACACTTCCCTGTAATTCCTTGAGAGACGACCCGATGTTTAATACTTCGGTTAATTTTATTGGGTTTGCTTAAGTGAAAAACAAATTAAATTTGATTGAGGTTGATTTGTCGGTTTAGAACTATACTTGCAACGCGCTTATTTTTGTGAAATTCTTTACCGACAATTTTCTCCACATCAATTTTTGGCGCCGTTGTCAGGGAATTGCAAATGTGTGCCTTATTATTGGTTATTGTGAATATTGTGAATATATTTGTCTTTTGTTTCTTTGTTAGTTGTTTCTAGTTTTAGGAGTTTATTTTCATTAGTTCTTGTTAGTTTTGTTTTTATTTTCTCTTGCTACTATGAATTCTCACCCCTTTGGCTATGAGTGTGGTTACAATTATGTTGTAGGAAGTGGAGATTACAATGAAGACTTGCATCAAGGATGGGACAATCAAAGATGGGAGGAGCCACATGGATTTGATCAACCCTCTTGGCGACAACCCCCTCCAATGTACTATGAGCAACAACCATTCCATGATGTATACCATGACAATGGTTATGGTGGACCTCTTCGTGACAATCAACACCTACCACAATATACATATGAACCCCCTCCTCAATATAGCCCACAACCATACTCACAAGCCTCATTTTACCAAACACCTTCGTATGAACCCAGTCCATACCCACCACACCAACCACCTTATGAGCCATACGAGCCATACTTAGAACCACCCCCGTTCCAACACAATTATCCCCAAGAACCACCACCTCAATATACACCACCTCCATATCCCTATCAAGATGAGCCATCTCCATATCCTTATCAAGATGAACCACCTTCCTATCATGAACCCTTCCTTCTAAATAATGAACCCTCCTATCCACCCCAATCTCTAATGAATGACGCCCTTGGTGTTCTTATTCAAGGACAAGAAGAGATGAAAAAAGGAGGTACTAGAATTCACGACTACCTTGACCGAGGTAGTAAATCGATTAGCCTCCCAATGTTTGAATACTCAAGAAACACCCATGGCCACATGTAGAGAATCAAGTGAGGAGCATAGCATGAAGGAGAGATTAGAAACTTCGGTGGAAAATGAGGAATGTGATTTTGTACTAGAACAATTGGAGGAAGCCGTACCTATCAAAAAGGAAGAAGTGGTTGAAGACTTAGGAGATGTTGAGAGTCCATGGGAACCTCAAGTCATAGAGCCTCCTTCTAAGGAGTTTGAATTTGATGTTGAGGAGGGTGCAAAACCTCCAAGGCATATCATGGTTGAAGACTTTGAGGAGATTGATCAAGAGATGGATTCAATAATTGATGAATTTCTTACTACAATTGAATCATCCCCTATTGGACATGAAAAAGAGGTTAAAGAAGAAGGTGAACAAATTCCAAGGCATATTCCTTATAAAGAATTGGATGGAATAGATCAAGAGGCAAGTTTCCTTGGCGATGATGATCATGAATCAAGCCAACCTTCTCCCAATGAAATTGAAAGCAAAGTTGAGGTAGACTTCTCTCAACCTCATATTTATAATTTGAACAAAGGAGAAGAGTTGGATGAATCCAGTGAGGAAGAGCTTGAAGGTGAAGAATCTTCTCAAAAGGTGGAAGTCCTTCGGCAAGGTTGGATGGGAGTTGAATATGCTTTGTCAAGACCGTTGGAGACTTCTCTACCTAGGTTGCCATCTAATCCTTTATTTGAGTGGGTAAAATTTATCTCTATTCGCTTTATTGTCCCACTTGAGTATGGTATTCTTGAAACAGATGGTCAACTTAGGAGGCTTTGTGGAATGAAGCGTAAGAGAAGAATGTTTAGTGGTTGGAGCTGCAAATCAAGGCTCATCAAAGTTGAGATTTGAAGAGCTAGATGCAAGGGTTGGACTAGTGATCACTTGGTTGGGTCTAAGAGAAGAGTTTGGTACTTCATTGAGAATTCAGATTGCTTGCCACCCGGTTGGAACAATGATGATCCACTTCAAGACGGGTGTAGAAACAAGATTTGGGATCCCAGCATACAAGATGATCAACTTTGGGAGCTCAAGGGTTGTGAAGAACTTCATCAAGGCTTGGTAAATTCACTTGGAAATGTTGGAGCTTATTGGAAGTCCAAGCACTGGTGGAAGTTTCAAGACGAGTTCAAACACAAGCCACCATGACAAGGAGCTCACCAAATGTCCAACTTAAGGACTTTAACTAAAAGTGCTAGGTGGAAGACACCCCACCATGGTAACTTCTTTCTAGTTTCCCTTTTGTTTAGATTGGTAATAAGTTAATTTTTATTTTTAGTTATGTGAATTTAGTTCAAATTGTGGTTTCACTGGTTTGATCATGTTTGACAATGATTTGATAGCTGGTATGTTAAAAAAAAGGGCAACCCACGCGTGTGCGTCCACGACACATACGCGTCGATGCCAAGTTCGCGTTTTAGCAAAAATGAACAGAGAGTTGTGCTTAAACGGCACTGGTAGGGTGCTGGGTGCACAACCCCACCCACGTCCCATACGCATACGCGTCATATGTGTTCTTTGCCTTCCACGCGTGCGTGTGTACGACGCGTACGCATCGTTAAAAAATGTCACCCAAATGCAAAAGTTACAGAGAGTTGTGCAAAAACGGCGCTGGAATTGTACGTTCAGCACAATTTCGTCCGACGCATATGCGTGCTTTACAGCATGCGTAAAGCACGCATACGAGTCACCTTCATTTCTCTCCACCCAAGCGCACGCATCTAGGACGCGTACGCGTGGATTTGAAATTACTAACACCATCGACGCGTGAACCCTAGCCAGTCGCGTCCCCTTCTCCCTCCAACGTCTCTCTGTCTTTCTCTTCCCCTCCTAACCCCCATTACCACCATCATCAACTTCTGCTTCTCACCACCACCGACCTCCGTCCGGCGATCCCGAGCCACCGTCGACCACCTATTCCTTCCCCTTCTTCTTCTCCTCCTTCTTCCCTCTCTCTCTCCTCCTTCACCGCATCTTCAACCCACCGAACCGCCATCAATCAAGCACCGCCACAGCCTCCCTTGCCGTCGGCGAACCTCAGTCCACCACTGCCAACATCTCTCTCCATCTATTTCGAGCCCCTTCCAGTCGCTGCAACCAGAGCAGAAGCTGTGCTTCCCTGCTCTACACCTCTCAGCGCCTCTGTCCTCCACCGTGTCTGCGCCACTACTGAGCTAGCACATCTCAGCCTTCCTAATCTCTATTCCATTTTCTTCGTCACTTCCATTTTTTTGTCTCTGCTCATTCTTCCAGGTTCCCCTGTTTCTCCTGCATTTTCAATTCTTCTTTTCTTCTTCTGCTTAGATAATTTTGTTACCTTAGTTTGATTTCTGTTTGATTAGGTTAGTTAGAATTGCATGTGGTTAGGTAGTTAGGATGTGTTTAGTAGATTTAGATATGATAATTGGTCCCTTCTTGCTGTCTGAAATGGTGAATGCTCAACTGTTTGATGATGATGTTGCTATTCTGTTTTTACATGCTGCTATTTCATGCTATTTGTTGGTGTGCTGTGTGACTGCTGCTATGCTGATTCATGCTGTGTTATTTTGCTTAATGTTGCCTGAACCATATGAATTGGCTGCTTGTTTTACCTGTTTAATGTAAATTGGATTCATATGAGTTATTTTGCTACTGTTTATTTATCCGAGAACACCCATTTTACTGCCGGAATGCTGCCAAATTTTTGGAAATTACCCTATTTTTAAATTGCAACCTATGGATTGAATTGGTACCTCTTTGATTTGAACTCCTTTAACATACACCAAACTCAATACATAGGTTGATTAGTCAGCATTTACGTGTTTTGTTTTAGTTCCCTTTCATATGCATTGTTGATTGACGGAATCAAGGAGCTAGTTGACAGATTTCTGTGTCAACTAAAACCTTGATTAACCAATCAATTTTGAACTTCTCTGTGTCATGAACCTCTCAAGATAGGTCCTAATTCTTTCCTTCATGGTCGTTTTCAAGTTCTTTCTTTATTGACCATTGAAGCTCTTTTCATAAACCTTCAAGTGACCTAATCTTGTGCATTCCAATTGAGGTTCTTTCAAGTTGTAATTGTTGGTGTAATTTTACTTATGTAACCATTCATTGTCCAATCTACCTTAGGTTACATAAGTGCACTTTTCACCTTTCAACACCAATTTTTACAAACTTGCTTTTCCATTCTATGTTTCTGTGCAATTTATATTTCATTATCAATGACTTGCATCATCCTCATAAATGTGAGTATGCTTGTTCTTATACTTTTGGAACTCCTCTTGGTTAAGCCAATAACCATCAGGCCACTAAACTTTAACCCAGTTTCTGATTTCTAACTTGATTAACCTTCTGACTCTTCTTTTCAATTTTCACTTTAACTCTTTCATATTTGGGCATGATAATTATTGTTGCTTAACAAACAAGCATTTCACTATCACTTCATGAATTCTTGGTTTGTGTTTTTGATAAATGTTTAAATTCTGTTTCATTGTATTCCAAGAGTTCATTCTTTTAATTCACTTCATGAATGTGTCTCAATTTCCTTTTATTTCCGGTTTTCTATCTGTTACGTAATTCCTTGCTTTACAGTCCTCTACTTCACTTAATTGTCTATATCCTGTGATTTCTATTTTTCCAGGATGTCTGATAGATGAAAAGGAAAAGCAAAGGTTACTTCCCGAAAAAGGAAGCAATCTCATCCTTCCACTGCTTCTGCAACCTCCAATTATGCCAAGATAGTTATATCTGACAAGTATAAGGCGGATCATCTAATTTGTACTGCGAGCTTCGCTTTCCGACCTTTCAGTAGAGGCATCTCAACTTGGAGAAGAAGCTGGCTATCCCCGCCGATTTGAGGCATTCTATTGAGACTCAAATTGAGGGGATGGGCTTGGCTTTTGTGGATAGGGAGTTAGCCAGGGTGAACGAGTCCTGGGTCCGTGAGTTTTACTGCAACTTCTTTAGACCGACCCTTGACTCAATTCACAGGTGGGTGCGCGCACACAGAACGCAAAAATTGGGATTGTGTACGTACGCACACAGGTCCGTACAGACGCACAAGGCGCAAAACGAAGGGGATGCGCGCGTACAAGGCGTGCTCGCGCTCCCAATAGAGGCTGTGGAAAGGGGTGTGCGTACGCACACAGGTCCGTGTGTACGCATAAGAGCAAAAACTGGGTAAGTGTGCGTACGCACTAGTGTGTACGCACGCACATGCTTTGTTTTTTCCAAAAATTTTTAGAGTTCTAAGGTGCCAAACTTAAGGTCAACAAAAGGGTTTTCAATCCCAAACCATCCAACATTGCACAACCACATTATTCAAACCAAAATTTAACCTATCTAAGCTTAAAATTAAACTAAACACAAGCTATCTACAAGAAATAAAATGCAATAAATTAAAACTGTGTACAAGGAGAGGGTTAGAAAGGTGTTACCATGGTGGGGGTATCTCCCACCTAGTAATTTTATTTATTGTCTTTAAGTTAGACTTATGGAGAGCTTTAATCAAGGCTTGAGTTTCCAAACTCTCCATTGATTGCACTAAACTTTGATGGAGTGTCCAAAAAGCTATGAGCTCCCAACAAGAAAAACAACAAGTAAACAAGAAAAACATATTCACAATAGCAAACAAAAAGCAAGATATTCACATATTAACATATTCACAATAGCTAAAAATAAGCAAGCAACATATGCACAATCAACCAAAAAGCAAGCTATTTACAATATTCACATATTAACAATAGCAAAAAATATAAACCATTGCAACTCCTCGGCAACGGCGCTAATTTGACAATGGCCAAATTGCATAGGTTAGGAATTTTTCATCAAAATAGAATAAGCGTTGTAAGTATAGTCCTAACCCGACAATTGACCACCAATCAAAGTTTAAATTCAAAATAATTATAAACCGAGAGTATTTAGACTCCCAGGTCGTCTTCCCTAGGAGTTGCAATTAAGTGTTCCATTATTGACTATGGGAGGAATGGGGTGGCAAGAAATGAGAGTAATGTGAATAACAAGAAAATAAATATGCATGCAAGATATTAAAAGGAAAGCAATTGAAAGTACAAAAAGGGAAATTAAATACTGATGGTTATTAGTGGCTAAGAGAAGGGGGGGTTGAATCTTAGTCCCCTTTTTGCTTTATAATACTTGCTGACTTTTGAAACCAACTTTGGAAATTTTTTGTCTTTTTATCTCGTCACCAGCCACGAGATTTTTTCTTTTGTCTCGTCCCTAGCCACGAGACTTTTCTTTTTGTCTCGTCGCTTGACACGAGATATTTTTGGTTTTTGCTCCTGTGCAGTAGAAACAGAAATGGAGTAGAGAAGAGAGAAAATTGCACCCAGATATATCCTGGTTTAGCTGCTAAGTGCAGTGCAGCCTACATCCAGTCTCCATCACAAACATGATGGAATTTCACTATAATCTTCCTGATTACAATCTGTAAAGTGCTAACCTAACTTACAAGGGAATTTCCACAGAATCATGAAACACAACATAGATGAACAAAGGAACTCTAAGGACATCTATCGCTTTTTTTTTTAATTTTGTACTCTCTGTCTTTTTCCGCTCTATGGCTTTTTCATACAAACCTCACTGTTTGCCTTTTTTTCCATGAGACTCAAGACATGACAAAATTAAACAGAAAAATACAAAACAGAATACATTGAAGGAGAAGAGAAAACTGTTAGCTCATGTAGCTCTGAGAATTCTGTGCCTTGCACTCTCAAACTTTCTCCTTTCTCCAAATAGTGGCTGTTCTCTCTTTTTATAGAAGAGGGAAGCCTCCACTTTTGAAGCAAAAAAACCAAGCCAACTTCTTCTTCTCCAAGAAACAGAACCGGTTCGGCCACACAGAGAGAGAAGAGATAATCATGCAAAACCCAACATGCAATTACCTCTAGTCCTTCCTTGGTCATCACTCTTCATCAATCCGAGCGCTCCATCCTTGGCTTGCTCTCCAAGATGGATTTCTGGCCCTTGATGCTTCATGATGATGATGACTTCATCTGCTTCAATCTCTGCCTCTTCCATCACTTCGCCACTTTAGTTACTTCCTGTGGTGGTTGAGCAGAATCAAAGACAAGCCATACCTCCAAGAATCTCTTCCTTGCTGGCCAAATCTTCTTCCTTTTTTTTTGAGTATGAAGAGCTCGAGATTACCTCACCAAATCTTACCATTCATGGTTGAAGATCTTAGCCACATCATACTTTTCTTTTTCTTTTTCGTGCCATCATTTTGATGGTCTTGTAGCGTGCTTCTTTTTCTCTTCGGTGGCTATGCTTAGCTTCCATGGTTTCTCTGTGTTATGACCGAAGGTTAGAAGCAAAAGAGAGAAGAAAGGAAGGTATGAACATTAACTAAAGGATTTAGACAAAATAAATTAAATGTCCACTTCCTTTTTGTTTCTTGGTAGCGTGCCTTTCATTAAAGGCCATCAATCAAATCAATGAAACTTTCTCTCTCATATTTCCCATGCATTTATTAGCTTTACTCAATAAAATTTTGAATTCCACTTCATGATGAGTAAAGAAGTTCCGTTGGAAGCAATGGAACTTTGCTTTCTATGCTTAGTGGATTCGGATCATGCATTGGGTCTTGTAGCATCAATATTAATTTGGGCTTGTAGCAATAATAGCTTCAATTTGGCCCAAATAATATCACAACAATTCAGCCATACATCTTTGAACATTTTTTGAATCAAAGATGAATTAGAAATAAAATCACACTTGGGCTTGTAGCAATTATATTTTATTTTCGGCCCAATTATAAAACCTGCAACATAAAATTATTAATTAACATATGTTAGATGAAAATCAAATTAATAATTTTGTAATTAATTATTTTATTAATATTTAGTCATCACAAATATTAATTTAGAGTTTTCTAAACTCATCAATCTCCCCCTTGATGACAAACATTATTAAAATTGAAATGGAAAGAAATTTAAAGATTTGAGTATAAAGTACTCCCTTTGAAGATTTGAATTTCTCCCCCTTTCAAGTTGTCACATGGCTCCCCCTTAATATATATCATTTTTACCAAGGGAAGCACTAACCTGTAACGTTTTAATCAAGCTTCAAGTATCAATGTTATTTAGTATATTCATTACATGATGCTAAATGCTTGATTTATGAGCAGATTTGGATAATATTCAAAACTCATTTGATATCATAAACTGATTTTCTGCTCAAACTTGTACACACATAAAAAATTGTTGTTCATAAATTATTCAAATATTTTTCCCAGACAGGATATCAGAGCAAAAATTATTATGGTAAAAAGGAAAAAATATTTTGAAGCACACTTGTTCAAAACATGGCAGTTGTTATATTTTACATAGTTTAAAGGAACTGCCAAAATAAAAAAAATATCAAGCATGTTAATCCAAGATGAAACAGAGTATTCAATATAAACATGCATTTTCATCAAAGTTAATTAACAACCAGTCATCCATGTAATCAAGATAAATGTATTGCCAAACATCACAAACTAAATGCCAAATGCATTTCCAGCAGCAGTAATCATAGTGAACCAAAAGCAATATAAAAATGCAATATCAAATGTATCCTTTTAACAAGGGTGATCATGAATTTTCAAACGAAAATTTCATTCCCTGTTCCATGTTCATCCCTGTTTTTCATTTTAATTTTCAGCACTTTCTCCCCCTTTTGTCATCAAAGGGGCACCTGCAAAAAGGTTTTAACATGAAAGCATAATATGCAAAATATAATAAAAAAGTGTCTACAAAGTATCACAGAGTTATTGTTCCAACAGAAACAAGCCAAAACAAAGTACCGAATTGAGCCTAAGTGCCAATATCAAACAGTAAACATAAGTTTAATCATCAGAAAGATTAAAGTCAGATCCTTCATCCCCTGCTTCGCTACCAGCTTCATCATCAAGGCTTTCAAGCATTAAACCGACCCTTTCTTGGAATTTCTTCCAGGCTGTCTCATTTTCATATGCAAGTTTGTGAGCAGATTTGTGAAATTGAACCATGAGATCGGACATGTTTGAGAATTCTGTGAGAATATCTCTTAGGGAATCGGTCGCCTTTGAGGATTCTGGCCGGCTTTCAAAGTCATCATCAGAAGCCATAGATTTCTTTTTCTTTTTAACAGCCCCGCCTCCTTTGATCATAGAGACTTTGTTCTCTACATCCTCATTTGTTAAATCTACCTTAAAGTACTCAAAGATGCACGTAAGAAATATTCTATAAGGTAAATTAGCCTTTTTTGTACTCTTTACAGACTCCCACATATGTCTAATCATGAGATAACTAAATGAAATGGAAGATGAAGTAGCAAGAGCAAATATTATGAGACAGTCAGATATAGTTACCCTGTTATGAGAGCCACTCTGTGGAGTGAGAATATGAGTTATGATACGGTGCAGCAGGGAGTTGGTTGGACCCAAAGCCTTGTGAGTAGGAACGGTTCCGTCCAGTCCAGACAGATCTTCACAGATTTGATGAAGAACTTGTTTGTATGCAACCCCAACGTGTGAATCCCATTTATCACTCATGTAAACCTTGTGGAGTGGATGGTTTTTGAGAAAATAGGATCCTTTCACTTTTCCTGGGGGCAGTTTTCTTTTCCATGGTTGGGAGAGTGGAGAAGTTGAATATGAAAGGGTGAGGAGGGCCGAAAGAAGTGAGGGAGAAGGGAGGTTAGTGGTGCAATAAATGTGGAGTGAAGATAGATAGTGGAAGGAGTTATTAACTATTAATGGCGCGGTTATTAACCAAGGCATTTTTAAAAAAAAAATGAAAAGAGGTTTCCTTGAGTCAAGGGATTAGTTGGAAGGAAAGATTTGATTTGACAACATGCTTCTTCCAACAAGATTTGATAACACAATCAAGAGATTTTGTGAATTTATTTTTCAAATAAAATAAGGAACTAACAAAACTGTCATGGTGGGGTCAAATATATTTGGTGGGGCTCATGAAAATTGAATTCGGTGTTGCCTCCCCCTTGATCATAGCTCTTCCAACATGTCTTCATTTTTATCTCGTCCAAACCTATGAGACAAAACTGAACAGACTCAAATATTCACAAGTTATCAATAGAACTTAAATCAAACATTCCCAAACTTTTTCTCAAAGTGCAGAATCTGTCTTCACAGAGGGGTTTTGTAAAAATATCAGCAATTTGGTCTTTAGATTTTACAAATTGAATATCAATAGTACCCTTTTGCACGTGTTCTCTAATAAAATGATATTTTATCTCAATGTGCTTGGTTCTTGAGTGTAGAACAGGATTTTTTGAAATGTTTATAGCACTCATATTATCACAAAATAAGGGTATACTATTAATTTTTAATTTGTAATCTTCCAATTGTGTTTTTAACCAAATTAATTGAGAGCAACAAGCAGATGCGGAGATGTATTCTGCTTCAGCCGTGGATAAAGCCACTGTGGCTTGCTTCTTGCTTGACCACATGTTGAGTGAGCTTCCAAGGAAGCAACACATTCCGGATGTGCTTTGTCTATCCACGCTATCTCCTGCATAATCTGCGTCATAAAACCCTACTGCACAAAAATCATCAGATTTAGGATACCATAATCCAAGATTACAAGTCCCCTTAATGTATCTAATGATGCGTTTAACAGCTGTAAGATGGGATTCTTTTGGGTGAGATTGAAACCTTGAGCATACACCTACACTTTGAACAATATCCAGTCTAGAGGAGGTAAGATACATGAGTGAACCTATCATTCCTCTATACCTTGTTTCATCCACATCTTGGCCATCATCATCCTTTCCAAGTTTTGTGTTAGGATGCATTGGTGTACCTATTGGTTTGGAATTTTCTAGGCCAAACGTTTTGATAAGTTCTTTTGCATACTTTCCTTGGTGAATAAAGGTACCACTAGGAGTTTGTTTGATTTGGAGACCAAGAAAGAAAGTTAGCTCTCCCATTAAACTCATTTCAAACTCACTAGTCATGAGTTTTCCAAACTCTTCACACAAGGATACATTGGCCGATCCAAAAACAATGTCATCAACATAAACTTGAACAAGGAGTATATCATCATTAGATGCTTTAATAAATAAAGTGGTGTCGGTGGTACCCCTTTGAAATTGATTTTCCAACAAGAAGGCGCTAAGCCTTTCATACCAAGCTCTTGGAGCTTGTCTAAGACCATAAAGAGCCTTAGTTAGTTTAAAAACATGATTTGGAAACTCTTTATTCTCAAAACCGGGGGGTTGAGCCACATACACTTCTCTATCAATAAAGCCATTAAGGAAAGCACATTTAACATCCATTTGAAACATTTTGAAACCCTTATGGGCAGCATAGGCAAGAAGCAACCTAATTGCTTTCATTCTAGCTACCGGAGCAAAAGACTCATCAAAATCTATACCCTCTTCTTGATCGTAACCTTGGGCCACTAATCTAGCCTTGTTACGAACAACTTGTCCATCCTCACCAAGTTTATTTTTAAATACCCACTTAGTACCCGTAACTTTCTTACCATCCGGATGAGGTACTAGTGTCCAAACCTCATTCTTGTCGAATTGAGCAAGCTTTTCTTGCATTGCTTTGACCCAAGAAGGATCTTCAAGAGCTTGTTTGACATTGTTGGGCTTCATTTGAGACAAGAAGGCAAAATTGCTTGGTTCGGATTGCCTTCTGGTGGAGGATCTTGTTGTTACTCCTTGAGAGGGATCACCAATTATGAAGTCATGAGGATAACCCCTCATAGACTTCCATTCTCTAGGCTTCCGAAGTGGTGTTGAGCTTTGATGAGTTTCTGATGGTCTTACTGTTTCAGTTTCTCGTGTCTGTTCAGGAGATAAAATGGAAATGTCTCCTCCAATCTGACGAGACAAAACTGGACTGGCAGATTCTTCGTTTTGAGCAGATTTGGAATTTTCTTCACTTGTTCCAGCCTCTTCTCCATCTAAATCATTGTCTATCACAACACTGGGAATTAAGTTAGAATCACAAAAAGTAACATGTATGGATTCCTCTATAGTTCTATGTTTCTTGAGATAAACTCTATAGGTCTTGCTTGTGGTGGAATATCCAACAAACATTCCTTCATAGGATTTTGGATCAAACTTTCCAAGGTTTTCTTTATTGTTAAGTACAAAGCATTTGCATCCAAAAATATGAAAGTACTTAAGATTTGGAGAGGTTCCTTTCCATAGCTCATATGGGGTTTTCTTCAACCCTTTTCTAATGATTGTCCTATTCAAAGTGTAACAAGCTGTATTCACAGCTTCAGCCCATAAAAATTTAGGAATCTCATTTTCACAAAGCATAGCCCTAGTCATCTCTTGAAGGCTCCTATTCCTTCTTTCAACCACCCCATTTTGTTGGGGGGTTCTAGGGCATGAAAAGTTATGAGAAATTTCTAAGTCATCACAGAATTTTTCAAAGTTTTGATTTTCAAATTCTCTTCTGTGATCACTTTTCAAATGAGCAATTTTTAAATCTTTTTCATTTTGAATTTTCTTGCAAAGAGTTGAGAAAGCATGAAAAGCATCATTTTTATGAGCAAGGAAAAGTACCCAACCAAATCTAGAGTAATCATCTACCACCACAAGATCATAGTGTTTACCTCCTAAACTTTGAGTTCTTGTTAGTCCAAAAAGATCAATATGTAACATCTCTAATGGCCTTTTAGTTGAGATTCCATCCTTAGGTTTAAAGGAGGATTTTACTTGTTTGCCCAGTTGGCAAGCATCACAAGTAAGATCCTTATCAAATTTGATGTTTGGAATTCCTCTAACCAGATTTTTCTTAACAAGCTTAGAAATTTGGTACATGCTTGCATGACCCAACTTTCTATGCCATAGCCATTTTTCAGATTCAAGAGATGTAAAGCATGTCACATTTTGTTCTTTTAAGTCCTCAAGAGTTAATCTATACACATTATTGCATCTTTTAGCTTCAAATAAAATATCCCCAGTTTTCTCACAAACAACTAAACAAACAAACTTCCTAAAAATAACTTCAAAACCTAAATCACACAATTGACTAACACTAAGTAGATTATGTTTCAAGCCATTTACAAGAAGGACATCATTTATACAAGATGAAAATTTTTTACCAACTTTCCCAACAGCCACTATTTTTCCTTTTGCATCATCACCGGACGTGACAAGTCCTCCATCATATTCATCAAGCTTTATGAAGAAGGTTGTCTTTCCGGTCATATGCCTAGAGCATCCGCTATCCATATACCACATATTTTCTTTCCGTTTGGATGCTAGGCACACCTACAAAACAAGCTTAAGTGACCTTAGGTATCCAAATTTTCTTGGATCCTTTCACGTTAAACCATCTCTTATGTCCTAAGCCATTGTAATAAAAAACAACTTTACAAACTTTATCACCAATCATTCTTTCACCAAAAAAGCATTGAATAGGAAAGTGTCCATTTCGATTGCATAGTCTACAAAATCTTGGAGTTGCTGTTTTGTTAAAGTAGGTGGGATCTTGAAATCTTGTATCATTAGAGGATGAAGTAAAGTTTTCAAAATGAGATTTTTCAGCAGATTTATAAAACCCCAACCCAGCCTTATTATAAAGAGGTTTTTGACTAGCCAAGATTTGATTCAGATTTTCAGAACTTTGGGTGAACTTGGCTAAATCTTCCTTAAGGCTCTTAACCTCTTTAAGCAACTCTTCATTTCTTTTAAAACAGTCTACATATGCAAGAACGGAGTGATCACTTTCACAGCTCTTAATTTGGGCTTTTAACTGCTTATTTTCTTCAACAAGATCAAAAGCAGTTTCGGCCTCCCTTACTTTTTCTTTAAGAAAACTGTTTTCAGCTTTAAGAATGGTGATTTGTTGTTCAAGTTCTTGATTTTCCAACAGAAAACATCTTATTTTTTCAGAAAGGTGATCTATCATAAGATGAAGATCTTCAGTGTTAGGGTTATGAAAGACTACCTGATCTATGTGATCTTCCATGAGACAAGGTTGTGACTTGGTCTCGGATTCCTCATCATCATCATCCGAGTCATTTTCCAAATCTTCCCATGAAGCCATCAGTCCCTTCTTCTTTCCTCTTTTTGGCTTCTCTTCTTTCTTTAACTTGGGACAATCAGATTTGAAATGTCCCATTTTCTTGCAGTTGTAACAAGTTACTTTGCTAAGGTCTTTCTTCATTTTTCTTGAGCTGCTGCCTTTGCCTTTGAGCTTCATCATTTTCCTGAATTTTTTTGCAAACAACACAAATTCATTTTCAGATGAGTTATCACTGGATTCATCATCCAGAGGGTTAGTGATAGAAGAAAAAGCTATTCCTTTCTTTTTTGAATCTTTTTTCAAGTAGGTGTTTTCAAAAGCAAGTAAATTTACTCTCAAATCATCATAGGTCATAGAGTCAAGACCACTACTCTCAGAGATAATTAAAGCTTTTGTTTCCCACTCTTTTGTGAGACATCTCAACACTCTTCTCACTAGCACATATTCAGTATACTTGATTCCCATAGCATCCAAGCCAACAATAATGGTGTTGAAACGTTCAAACATCTCATCAATGGATTCTCCTTCCTTCATTGCAAATATTTCGTACTCTCTGTTTAACATATCAATCCTGGTCTTTTTCACAATGGTTGTTCCTTCATGAGTGACTAGGAGTTTATCCCAGATTTCCTTTGCTGTTGTGCAATGTGATACCCATTGGTATTCCTCAAAGCTGATAGCACAGTTGAGCAGATTGATGGCCTTGGCGTTGAGCTCCACCTTTTTTCTATCTTCATTCGTCCAACTTGCTTCAGGTTTAAGAGAAACAACTCCTTCGGCACTTGTAACAGTTGGATATTGAGGCCCTTCCAGGATGATCTTCCAAAGTCTGTAATCCACTGCTTGTACAAATATCTTCATCCTCTCCTTCCAATAGGTATAATTTTTTCCATTGAAAAGAGGAGGTCTGTTGCTTGATTGTCCTTCGGTCAGATTGTAGGACACCACATTTGAGCCACTGTTTTCTGCCATGAGGATCTTTACTCCAAGCTGCAAAGCTTGATCTCTTTGAGACCAAGCTCTGATACCAATTGATGGTTATCAGTGGCTAAGAGAAGGGGGGTTGAATCTTAGTCCCCTTTTTGCTTGATAATACTTGCTGACTTTTGAAACCAACTTTGGAAACTTTTTGTCTTTTTATCTCGTCACCAGCCACGAGATTTTTTCTTTTGTCTCGTCCCTAGCCACGAGACTTTTCTTTTTGTCTCGTCGCTTGACACGAGATATTTTTGGTTTTTGCTCCTGTGCAGTAGAAACAGAAATAGAGTAGAGAAGAGAGAAAATTGCACCCAGATATATCCTGGTTCAGCTGCTAAGTGCAGTACAGTCTACATCCAGTCTCCATCACAAACATGATAGAATTTCACTATAATCTTCCTGATTACAATCTGTAAAGTGCTAACCCAACTTACAAGGGGATTCCCACAAAATCATGAAACACAACATAGATGAACAAAGGAACTCTAAGGACATCTATGACTTTTTCTTTTAATTTTGCACTCTCTGCCTTTTTTCGCTCTATAGCTTTTTCATACAAACCTCACTGTTTTCCATGAGACTCAAGACATGACAAAATTAAACAGAAAAATACAAAACAGAATACATTGAAGGAGAAGAAAAAAATGTTAGCTCAGGTAGCTCTGAGAATTCTGTGCCTTGCACTCTCAAACTTTCTCCTTGCTCCAAACAGTGGCTGTTCTCTCTTTTTATAGAAGAGGGAAGCCTCCACTTTTGAAGCCAAAAAAACCAACCCAACTTCTTCTTCTCCAAGAAACAGAACCGGTTCGGCCACACAGAGAGAGAAGAGATAATCATGCAAAACCCAACATGCAATTACCTCTAGTCCTTCCTTGGTCATCACTCTTCATCAATCCGAGCGCTCCATCCTTGGCTTGCTCTCCAAGATGGATTTCTGGCCCTTGATGCTTCATGATGATGATGACTTCATCTGCTTCAATCTCTGCCTCTTCCATCACTTTGCCACTCTAGCTACTTTCTGTGGTGGTTGAGCAGAATCAAAGACAAGCCATACCTCCAAGAATCTCTTCCTTGCTGGTCGAATCTTCTTCCTTTTTTTTGAGAATGAAGAGTTCGAGATTACCTCACCAAATCTTACCATTCATGGTTGAAGATTGACGAGCGAGATTTTATGGTGGTAAAGAATATCATAAAAATAGTCGCGTTATAGATATAGTTTCTAAACCAACAAAAATCCCTTTCGTGCAAACATTTTGGTTGTCACAAGTAACAAACCCCTTTTAAAATTGATAACCGAGTATTAAAACCTCGGGTCGTCTTCTCAAGGAACTGCAGGGAAGTATGTTCTTATTATTGGTTATGAAGATTGTAAAATTGGGGTTTCAAGAATGAGGAACGAGTAATTTAATGACAAGTAAATTAAATGGCAATTAAAATAAATAAATAACTGTAAAGCAAACTTTTGGCAAGGTATGAGAAATTAGAGGTCCTATCTTAGCTATCCTTATGAATGATGATGATGGTTGAATCCTAATTCCACTTTGTTAACCTTTACTAAGATAAAGGAAGGTCAAGGGATTAATTGGTTTGATCTTCGAATCCTATTTATTTCCTAAGAAAAGATTGGGATTATGGAAGTTCAATGCAATTAACAAAGATAACAATTATCAATTATGCTGTTAAATTGGATAACTCCTAAGTTACTGATTTCTTAACCAAGACCAAAAGGAGAAAAATAAATCTACTTGGAATAAAAATGTCTTCAGAGTAAAAATAACAATAGCATGAATAAGAGTAATCAATATTAAACTGAAATACCTCAAATAACATTAATAAAAGAGTAATCTGTAACATGAAAGGATTCATAAAGTAGCTTGCAAAAGTAAATAAAAGCAATATTGAACCTGATCAAAAGAGATAATCCTGAAAGTGAATAAAAATCCTAAATCTAAATCCTAATCCTAAAGAGAGAGAGAGAATCTCTCTCTAAACTAAATCTAATTCATGGAAAGTAAAAATTGGCGAGCTCTCCCTGAATGGATGCATTCCCTCACTTCATAACCTCTGGTCTATGCCTTCTGGACTTGGATTTAGGCCAAAAAGGGCTTAAGAAATCACTGGGAGCGTTTTCTGCAATTTTTGGTGCGTGACCTCTGTCACGCGTCCGTGTGGTTCACGCGGTCGCGTCATTCGGAGCTTTTCTTGTCACGCGGTCGCGTTAGTCATGCGGCCGCGTCACTGCTGATTCGCGCTTGGCACGCGATCGCGTCGTCCATACGATCGCGTGGATACCAGTTTCTTCAAGGACTCCATTTTGTGCTTTCCTTCCATTTTTGTATGTTTTCTTTCCATCCTTTGAATCATTCCTGCCTTAGAAGATCTGAAACTACTCAACACACTAATCACGGCATCGAATGGAAATAAAGGTAATTAAAATAATTAATTTTAAAGCATAGAAAACATGTTTTTCACATACATCACATAATAAGGAAAGGAAAGTAAAACCATGCAATTAACATGAATAAGTGGGTGAAGGATTGAATAAATCACTCAAACTAAGCACAAAATATATCATAAAATATGGGTTTATCAACCTCCCCACACTTAAACAATAGCATGTCCTCATGCTAAATCCAAGGTAATAAGTAAGGTTAAAGTGATGGAATGTCATGCAATGCAATCTAATCTAAATGCAACTACCTAAATGCAACATGCAATTCTAATTTATTCACTCATATATAAAGCTTACATGTAGTTAAATTAATTCACATTCTCAAGGAGTCATATATATATATATATATATATATATATATATATATATATATATATATATATATATATAGCCAAGCCTTAGATAATCAATAAGCACTTTTACAATTGAGATGGGTGAAAAAACATTTTATGAACTTGCAAGACAATTAGATAATTCAAACTGAGATAAATGTTAATGAGCTATTGAACCCTCACTGGATTTGTGTTTACTCTCTAGTCACTCAGTGTTTATTGGGTTAATCACTCTATTCTTCTTTTTATTCTTCCTTTCTATAACTTTGTTCTTCATCTAACCAATCAACAATTATGGAATACAGTCATACCAAAAATTATGAGGTCTTTAATTAAGGTTGTAATGGGGCCAAGGTAAAGGTAAGGATATATGTATAAGGCTAAGTGAGCTAATAAGTGAATCCTTAATTAGACTAAGATCTCACCTAATATACATACTTAGTAAAACAAAACTTCTTTACCTATTTTCCCATATTTTCCCACTTTTGGATGTTACATGCTCATGTTTCAACTTTTATTCTTATTCCATGTGCATTGCTTTTATTTTTGCATTTGGGGAATTCTTTTGTATTCCCTTTATTAAATACTGAAAAATAAAATTTTTTTAATGCACATGGTAATTTAATCACTTTGATTTCTCATGAGCATGCTTCCCAAAATTTCTTATTTTGAGTTATTTTTATTCTTTTCAATTTTTCTACCTCTTGTTTTTATCATCCATGTTCCCAATAGGTTTCCCACATTTTAAACTATTCATAATTTTCTATCTTAAGCTAACCAAGGATTCAACTTGGGATTTTATTTTGTTTTTCTGCTTAAGGCTAGTATTGTGGCTAATAGAATAAAAAGGGATTTAAAGGCTCAAGGGGGCTAACAAGGGTGATGTGAAAGGTAGGTTATTTTTGGGATAAGTGAGCTAAAATCAAATAATGGCCTCAATCACTCTTTTGGTATGTATCTATATTCTATATTCTATATTCTATATTTGGACATATAGATTAAAGCAAAGTAAAGAACATCAGAATATAAAAGAAGGGCGGAACACACAGGAATAAAAATCATGGTTTAAATGTAACTATACAATTAAGCTCAAAAACTCACAGGCTATGTGTTCTCTAGCTCAAAAATCATTTATCACTTATGTATGTCATGCAGGTTTAGTTAAAAATTCTCATTATTCTCAATGTAAAACTTATATTGAATGGCTTTAAAGTTCTAGTGTTTCTCCTTGATGAAGTGTTGTTAACTAACATGTAATGCTATATATACAAGGTGTGGGTTGTTTTGATTCTGTTAAAGTCTCTAGTTTACTTCCTTTTTCTTTTCAATTTTAACTAAGCTATCTTATGCTAAAAAGGGTAAACTATACTAATCAATCCATGATTTCTATAACTAATAAGTTAGAATTGCAACTAAGTGGCTAAAAATATGAACTAAAAATGCAAAATGCAGAAATAGAGTAAAAATACATAAACAGTAGCAATGTATAAATACTCAGAAAATAAAAATAAAAATAAAGAGAAAATACAGAAAAATATCCAAAATAAAAGAAAAAGAGTCTGTAGTGGTTCACCAAAATAATACGCCAGAGATGGCGACCTTCCCACATTTAAAATGAAGCATCGTCCCTGATGCTCACTCAAGCAGGGTGTGAAGGGGTGTCATCACTGGAAGGGATGGTAGCTGGTGGCTCTGTGGTGGCTGGCTGAATGTCCGGCTGCTGGAGAAGAGGTGCTGACTGGATAGGGATCTTAGGATCTGCAGCCTAGATCTGGTGTGGGACCTCTGCCTGTGGTGCCGCCTGCTCGGTGTCTGCCTGGGGATGGGTCTCTGCCTCGGGCGCATCTGCCTCCTCCTCAGATGCCTCGGATGGTGTGTCAGGCTCGGAGGGGATGTCGCCGGATCGTATCATCAGCTTCAGGTGCTCATAGCGTCGCTTGTTGCGATGCTCCATCTGGTCAAGTCGTCGAAACAAGCGGTGCACCAGATGATAGACAGGCTCTGTAGCAGGTGGAGGTGTAGTGGTGGTGGCAGGGGTAGATGGTACAACAGTGGAGGAAGAGGGACCGGCAGATGGTGTAGCTGTATCATCAGCAGTGGCAGTTAGGAATGGAGGTCTGTAGCCCAAGGCCAGGAAATTTCTGCTGTGCGGGATAAGCTTCTTGCACTCTGCAGCAGGTGGCCTCTCATCAGCATCCTCCCATGGCACGTCAGCTCGACGGCCCAGCTGTGTAACCAGATAGGAAAAGGGAAGAGTGCCGCGGACGTGGACCCTGGCCATGTAGTGCCGGATAAAGCATGGCAGGTATAGGTCCTTACCCTCCATCACACACCATAGGAGGGTGATCATAGCGGCTGGTATCTCAGTCTCGTGAGTACTCGGCATAATGTAGTTGCTGAATATCTGATGCCATAGCCGAGCCTCATCATTCAGGTAAATCCGCTTGATCCCTTTGGGCATGGTGGTGTTCTGACCCATGATCCAAGGAACTGTCGGGTCAAGGGCGATCCTCGCCTTTACTGCGTCCCAGTCAAATCGCATATAGCGCATATCCTCCTCAGCTTTCTGATAGCCATCTATCTGATCAGTCTTAGGCAGAAGTTTCAGAACCTCTTCTATTGCCTCCTCAGTAACCAGAATCTGCTTCCCTCTGAGGTTCACTGCATCTAGGGAAGTTTTGAAGTAGTTGCAGTAGAATTCCCTAACCCAAGATGCATTAACCTCAGTCAGAGGTCTCTCCAGAAAGAACCAGCCTCTTTGTTTGATCTGATCAGAGGTATGTTGCTGGAGTTCTTCTGGGATCTTCAAAGTCCGCTCCAGGTATAGGTTCCTGGAGTTTGCAAACACCGCATACTTCAGCTCACAGTATCGGTTTGCAAACTTTATTGAGTCATTGGCGGGAAGTAGCTGGTCGGCCTTCTCCTGTGGGGTAAAGGCTTTCTCCTGCAAGGAGGCATCATGCATGAGGTCGATGATAGACATGGAGGCTTCTCCTCTTTTCCTTTTGCCAGAAGTGGCTTTGCCTTTTCCCCTTCTTTGGGAATCTGACATCCTGAAAAACAGAAAACCAGGATATAATAAAAATAGGGAAGCAAATAGGCAAATAATCAAAGAAAACACAAAGTGGCAAAGGAGCAATAGGATAATAAATATGAGTTAAGTAAAATGTGCATTTAGGATTGTATATGAGTGAAAAGTCTGAAAAGAAGAAATCACAATCCAAAATATAATTGAATGCAAGTTAAATAGAAAAATTAACATCATGCCTTGGTTAGAATGTTAAAAGAAAGTGAAAGAAAAGCAAAAAAAAGAAGTTTTGAAAATGTTAGGTTGGTTAGAGTTAAAATTAGTGAGTTAGTGAAAAATGGGTTAAAGTGAGAGGCATAATGAAAATAGTCCAAGTAACAAGTAATCACAGGTAGAAGCTATAGGTAACTCATATTCACACAAGTAAAACAGTTTGATGATGATTCAAATAGGGATAAAGAAAGCAAAAATAGGAATCAAACATCAAAATTGCAGTTTAGGAACCAGGAAATCAAAGAGGATAAGAATGCATGCCTAAGCATTCATGAATTGGTTTGGTGAAATTATAGGAAAGCACAGTTGAAAATGCCAAAACCAAGACATGAACAGAAATATTTTACAGAAATTTGGGCAGCATTCCGGCTAAAATAGGACTTTTCCGGAAAATAAACAGCAATCAAGCAGTTCATATGAATCCAAATTAAAGCTTGCAATTACATATACGGAATATAAACATGAAAGTTCAATGTAAAAAGCAGCAAATGCAGGAAAGTACAGCATATGAACATGAACACAACAACAGCAGAATTGCAGATTTGATAAAACAGAAACAAGAACAGTGTAAATAAACAGACCTAAATCCACTAACCACATCCTAGGCTACCTAACAACCTAAAATCCACTACAACATGCATATCTAACTATCCTAACATGAACAAAAACAGAAAAATAAGAATAAACTACGAACGGATTAAAGGGATTGCGTGTTGCGAAACCTGGAAGGCCGAATAATGAGGAAAGGCAGAAAGGTGGCTGGGGATGGTGATGATGGTGGCGTCCAGTGCTGGGCACAGCGGCTGGCGGCGGTGGTTAGCGGTGCGGAGGGGAGCAGTGACGGAGGAGGAGGGAGAAAGAAGAAAGAGGAAGAAAGAAGGGGGAAGGAGGGAGGGGGTAGGTGGCGGCGGCGTCTGGGTGGTGGCACGGTGGTGGCTGGATGGTGGTGGTTGGGGGTTGGGGGAGAAGAGAGGGAGAAGAAGAGTTGGGGGGGGTGTCGCGACTGATGGGGTTTCGTGTGACTGAGGGGTTATATTTTTGAATCCACGCGGCCGCGTGGGGTACGCGGTCGCGTAGTTGGGTTGAAAATAGGGGTGACGCGATCGCGTGGGGCGCGCGATCGCATGGAGGGGGTAAAAGAAGGGATGACGCGATCGCATGGGGCATGCGATCGCGTCGTTGGAAATTGTGCTAAATGCACGAATCCAGCGTCGTTCCAGCGCAACTCTCTGTCTCCTTTTGGGATTTGTGCAATCCATGCGACGCGATTGCGTCGCTCACGCGGTCGCGTGGGATTGGTTGTGTGCATGTGACGCGATCGCATGGGGCATGCGATCGCGTGGGCTATTTTGTGCTAGACGCACAATGGCCGCACGATTCCAGCCCAACTCTCTGGACGTTGGATCCTTACGCCGATTTCCAGGTCACGCGACCGCGTGGATGACGCGGTCGCATCGCGCACCCCTTTTTTTTTATATGCATGAAAAATGCAGAATGCAATGACTAATATGAGTGAGATGCAAAATTCCAGGTTCAATATAATAAAACAAAATAAAACTGGAAAACAAATAAGACTAAATAAAAATTAAAGAGAAACGATCATACCATGGTGGGTTGTCTCCCACCTAGCACTTTTAGTTAAAGTCCTTAAGTTGGACATTGGAGGAGCTTCCTGTTATGGCGGCTTATGCTTAAATTCATCCAAAAATCTCCACCAATGCTTGGAATGCCAATAGCCTCCAGGGTCCCAAACTAGGCATGTAAAGCTTCTGAGCAGCTTCAAGCAGATTTTCAGGCTCCCGGGGTGACGAATGTCAGAATAGATGCCAGGATCCCAAGCCTTGTTTTTAAATCCGCCTCCGTTTTGATCTATATTTTTCCATCCGGGCGGTTTAGAAAGTGGATCTCACCATAGTGACCAAACATTTTCCATGATCCATTCGATTGAGCATGATACCAATCCGTGCACTTCAATTTGAAGCGTGGAACCTTATTGAACCTTGTGCACCAGCTCTAAGTACGAGCTATTTCCCTCTTACTCTTAAAGCCACAGAGAGCTCTAAGCTGGCCATCTGTTTCAAGTAAATCATATTCAAGTGAGAAAGTAAAGTTAAAAGTTAAGGATTGTACCCACTTGAAGCTTGTATTGGGTGGTAATGGCCTTGGAGAAGGTGTTTCTGGTGGTTCTGTAAGTTCTGCTCCCTGGTAATCTTCTGTGAATTCCTCCACTTCCTTGTAAGGTTCTTCAAATGCATCTGAGTCCTGGTCAAAGTCTTCTATGTCTTCCTCATCACTTGAGTCATAGATTGGAGGTTGAGAGAAATCTACCTCCACGTCATCTTCGTATTCAATTGGGAAAGATTCTTCGATCTCAGAGAATTCACTTGTGGATGCAAGTTCATTATTAAGAGAGCTTGACTTGTGACTATCATTATCAAGGGAATTTGTGTCTTGGGTTATCCCGTCTAGTTCTTCATAAACAACTTGCCTTGGGGATTTTGCAATATCCTCCTTAGCATCAACTGTAACGTCCTTGACGGAGTTCTCCTTAACTCTGGATTCCCATGGAGGTTCAGCATCTCCTAGATCTTCAACCAACTCTTCTTCTTGTACAATGATAGCTTCTTCTACTTGTTCTAGTATGAATTCATGCTCTGTCTTTTCCACTGGAGTTTCTAGTGTCTCCTTCATGCTACGCTCTTTATTAGATTGTCTACATGGGGCTGTGGTTGGTCCTTGAATGTTCGCGCGTCTAGAAGCTAATTGAATTACTGTTTGCTCCAGTTGTCGAATGGTTGTTTGAAGTTTATTTACTGTTGCCTTGAGGCAAACCTTTGATTCTCTGGGTGATGGATTTGGATATGAAACATAGGGAAGTGGTGGTGCTTGGGAGTGATTGGATTGGAACTGGGGTGGAAAAGGATCATACGGTGGCAAATGGCAAAAAGAAGCTTGTGAGTGTGGTGGTTCGAGGTTATGTTGAGAAGATGGTCTATAGGCACGGGGTGGGGCTTGTTGGTAGTTACAAGGTTGTCCACCATATCTTTCAGCTGGGGATGCATTGTAGAATGGTCGTTGTCCGTGATATCTTGGAGGGTGTTGTTGCCTAAAGGGTTGGTTAGATCCTCTTGGCTCCATCCATCCTTGATTGGTCTGACCTTGATACATATTCCTGCTGCAACTTCTATTTCCTTCAACAAAGTTAGAACCAAACTCAAAGCGAGAGGGGTGAGAGTCCATAGTAGCAAATAAAATTAAAAAGGAAAAACAAAAATAAATAAACAAGCAAAAGAAAAATATTTACAATAACCAATAATAAGGCACACGTTAACAGTTCTCCGGCAACGGCGCCATTTTGACGAGCGAGATTTTATGGTGGTAAAGAATGTCATAAAAACAGTCGCGTTGTAGATATAGTTTCTAAACCAACAAAAATCCCTTTCGTGCAAACGTTTTGGTTGTCACAAGTAACAAACCCCTTTTAAAATTGATAACCGAGTATTTAAACCTTGGGTCGTCTTCTCAAGGAACTGCAGGAAAGTATGTTCTTATTATTGGTTATGAAGATTGTAAAATTGGGGTTTCAAGAATGAGGAACGAGTAATTTAATGACAAGTAAATTAAATGGCAATTAAAATAAATAAATAACTGTAAAGCAAACTTTTGGCAAGGTATGAGAAATTAGAGGTCCTATCCTAGCTATCCTTATGAATGATGATGATGGTTGAATCCTAATTCCACTTTGTTAACTTTTACTAAGATAAAGGAAGGTCAAGGGATTAATTGGTTTGATCTTCGAATCCTATTTATTTCCTAAGAAAAGATTGGGATTATGGAAGTTCAATGCAATTAACAAAGATAACAATTATCAATTATGCTGTTGAATTGGATAACTCCTGAGTCACTGATTTCTTAACCAAGACCAAAAGGAGAAAAATAAATCTACTTGGAATAAAAATGTCTTCAGAGTAAAAATAACAATAGAATGAATAAGAGTAATCAATATTAAATTGAAATACCTCAAATAACATTAATAAAAGAGTAATCTGTAACATGAAAGGATTCATAAAGTAGCTTGCAAAAGTAAATAAAAGGAATATTGAACTTGATCAAAAGAGATAATCCTGAAAGTGAATAAAAATCCTAAATCTAAATCCTAATCCTAAAGAGAGAGAGAATCTCTCTCTAAACTAAATCTAATTCATGGAAAGTAAAAATTGGCGAGCTCTCCATGAATGGATGCATTCCTTCACTTCATAACCTCTGGTC